>NW_019384776.1:304010-442495 GCF_000671375.1 Centruroides sculpturatus
GTATGTTCAAGATAAAAATTTGATTTTTTTTATAAATTTATAATTTACATTTTTCTATCGCAAAATTAATATAACAAATCCTTTTATTTCACATTTTTCTTTGAAAAAACAAAATTTACCTGTTAATTTGACAAGAGTGACAGGTAAATTTTGAAAATTTCTACAAAAATTATTTTGTAAATGTTTTCATCTTTAAACTTAGTCATGCGTTTTATATGAAGCTTTTAATAATAAATTTATTTCTATTCAATATTTAACGGAGAAAAATAAGCAAACCTTAAAATTTAACACTTTTTATATTTTAAAAGCAGCTTAATTCAGTAGAAGCTTACCTAAAGTGAAATATACTTATAATAATTTTAAATTATCGGTTGATTCAAATGATGTTTTTAAAATAATAATTAAAACATAAATGTTTTAGGGTTATTTTAAATATAGTTTATATGCTGACATTTTAATAAAATATTCAAAAGTAAAATAAAATTTAAAAAATAATCTTGATTAATAAAATATAGATTTACAAGTTGAGTTCTATCCATTATATATAGCTGTGTATAAATTTATTTTGTCAAGAGGTTATATAAGATATTTTATTAATATTTAAGTATTTGATAAATTTTAAATTTATTACAATAAATTATCAGCCTTCTATAAATAATATTAATCGATTAATTTACGTTAATATATTTTAACTTTTAATCCTGTAGACAAAGTCTATAATAACGCAAGTCTTGCCAAAACGCAGTTTATTTCTCATCTTGAACTTCTCCAACACTCTAGTCACAGAATACATTTCGAAAACATTGTTTTCTTCATCATTTGCATACATTTATAGGTGTTGATTACATAAAAAGAATTGTATACTTTGGCTGTAGGAATGGAAGTTAAAATATATAAATAATAAATATAACACCGTTCTATGCGTTTAAATTTAATTTATATTATTAATTTATGATTATTTTTAAAAAATTCAATTTTAGTACAATTTATAAATGTGTATTCTAATTTTAAAAATTATTTTTATGTGAAAAAATTTCAAGATTATTTTTAATCATTGCAAATTAATTATTAAAATCAAAGTGTTTATATCTTAAAAATATTTTACGTATTTATTATTATTTCATTAAATTGTTAGCTATTTATTTTTTAATATACGAACATCATGGCTACATACGTTAGAATTCAAGTNTCCAATCTGAATTGATCTTGGTAGATTTCCTCATTGTCTTTTATGACCAGGAAGGAGGCTCCTACCTGGCCCTATCATTAGGTATTATTATAATAATAGACAGATGTCATCGTTTCTCGAAATACAATATCTTTTTTATTTGGCTGTCGATAGCCCAACACGTGTTCCGCAGCCATCTTGTATTTTCTCGCGCGCGTGGGATTGTGGGATCCCTCGTATGACTGGACTTAGTTTCAAGAACTCTCTTGAGTCGATGCGTACACACTAGGCGTTTTTAAACGCCTAGTGTGTACGCGCGTTTTAAAGAACCAAGAGTTCTACATAGGCGTACATACTCAAACGCGCGCTTTTGGCCAAGCACGCGTTAAACGCGTTTAAAAACGCCTAGTGTGTACGCAGCCTAAATCTCGTTTCAGTCGAGATTGAAACGGTCGATGGAGGTTATATGCGAACGGCGTACAAGGGGAACATAGCGAACGGGGTATAAGGCTCTAGTAGTGTTACAAAGTATAATACGTTTATTTTAATATATTTTTTAAAAGAAACAAAACCGCAGAGAAATGTTACGTGTGTTTAACAACGGGTTCGGAAAACTTTGAAAATGTTAACAACGGGTTCGGCCGAACCTGTGCGAACCCGCTGAATATCACCACTGGTTATAGATATGTAGATGTTGAATTTTATCACCGCTCCTTTCTCCTCTTATTAAATATTTGTTAAAAATTAATTTTTTTATACAAATAAATATTAATGTAAGTTAAATATTAAAAATACTAACTATAAAAGTATTTGGGTAAATGCCCGGGGCTCCTTTTAGAGTTCAGAGTATGATACCCCTATGAGCACCTCCCCCCCATAAAATGACTTGGTTTTTAATTTTGCCGGAGTTGGAGTTGGAGTTGGAGTTGATTGTTTTTTACTGACTCTGTAGCCCTGGTGGCAAATTTCAATTTTATTTTGCCATATCTGTGACTATATCAAAAAATGGTTGCTCATTCCAATTCTATATTTTAAAATCAGAATATATAGTTACATGCATGATTTGAAGATTTCTTTCTTACTTTTTTAATTTGAAGTATAAATTATACAATCAATCACCAAGCTGTGGATAGTTTATCAAATGCTTGGAAATTGTTATATAAGAGTGGATTGGCATTGGGTTTGAGCATGTGTTTTGCTTTGTTTAAATCATAATTGTAATTTGATACTTATTTTTTCAGATATTATAAAATTAGTTTTAAAATTCACATAAGTATTTAGAATATTCTCTTTCGATGATTTTGACTTGTGTTTTGAAATCGTATGCTTCATTAAATTTAATCAGGTCGTTTCATAATTTATTAAAAATATTAAATATAAAACAGGCAAATAATACTGCTGTAGTTTTTAAATTTATTTTTCATATTAAAAACATAAAACTGAAAGATCAGTTTACAAATTAATTATATTTAGAAAACGTGCTGTATATCAGAAGACATATTTATTGACGGGGTAAGAACAAAACTAATATGCTGCAAGAATTTAGATTAAACCAATTATAAAAAATATAAAAAATTCAAAGGAAATGGTGTGATCGTATTAAGTGAGAACCAGAACAAAAAAGACAATCGAATGAATCGTGACTTACAGAACGAAAAGTTGGCGCAGCTGTGAAAACCGCAATAAAAAGTAAAAGTCTACACTCGATCTACCTGCGTAACCATTCTCTTGACAGAAAGTGATGATTTATTCACATCTTTTATTTAAGTTTATATAAAGTTAGAGAGAAATAGGCAATTAATGGTTAATTAAATCTATTGAAAAATAAAAATTATCATTTTGCATTAAAACATTAATAAAATATAATTAAATGAAAACAAAACCAATTTCACTATAAGTAGGTTTACTAGACCNTTTTGTTTTTAAATTGCATTCATATCATATATATTATTTGCATGTGTATTTTACCTGCTATAATTTGTAATTTGAAGTTTTTGAATATTCTGTTCTATGTTCTGGGGATTGAACCTGAAACTTGTTAGAGACAGTCAAAAATATTAGGCAATAAATAAAATTTGCTGGCTACTTAAAAGTTTTTTAAGTTACTTTTAACATTTTTAATTAAATTGCCTCAATGTCCTTTTTTCTTATTAATATGTAAATTTTTCGACTATAAATTCGACTTACATCTATTATCAGGACTTATTATACTGGTTTTACAGATAATATTACAAAGATTAACAGAAAACAATTTTTATTTTATACAGGTATACGAAATAAAATAAAAATTGTTTTCTGTTAATCTTTGTAATATTATCTGTAAAACCAGTATAATAAGTCCTGATAATAGATGAAAGTCGAATTTATAGTCGAAAAATTTACATATTAATACTTTTAACATGTTTTAATATATTAATGCATCTAAAAGGCACATTTAATAGAAAACTGGAAAATTATTAGTAAAACAAACTTTTAATAGTTTTTGTTTTTGATACATGAAACTTCCAAGTCAGAACCAACAGTAACTGAGACTAGCAACACTGTTGATGAGTAAGAACATAAGACAACAGGCTGATGAAATGGCTGCACCTTCAGCAGTGCATGAAGCAAGAATGGAGTAGTGTTGACCCAATTTTTGACATAAACCAATCAATACTCATTGGCACATGCAAGTGTATGAATACAGTTCTAAGGTTCCATAAACAGCTACATTTTCTACATCTGGGACCATAGTGAATGTCATGGAGGGTTCAATCTCCAGAAGAAAGGACAGAATGTTTAAAGTATAACATACATTTCAAAGCCCGATGAATATATAGAAACATCCAACAATTACCTAAATGATCGGGCTACAATTGTGCTAATTTTAAATAATTAATACAAAGTAATTTGTTACTAGAGGTAGACGTTAGGTATCAAATTTAAATACATCTGGAAACGAAGGCTTGCTTGGGGTCTGGGTGGCACAACTGGCAAGCACACCACACTTCAAGAGGAGGCTGAGTTCAAGCCCTGCCCCAGGTCAGTTCTTTTCTTCCAGATGGTTCTAAATTATTTAATTAATTATTAAAATTATAATTATTCATTTAGTTAAAAGATGGCGCCTAACGTCTACCTCTAGTAACAAATTACTTAGTATTAATTATTAAAATTATAATTATTCATTTAGTTAAAAGATGGCGCCTAACGTCTACCTCTAGTAACAAATTATTTATACTTTTTATTAATCATTTAAAATTAGCACAACTGTAGCTTGATCATTTAGGCAATTGTTGGATGTGTCTATAGAATATTGAAAAACTTTAAATTACAAATTATTGCAGGTAAAATACACATGCAGATAACATATATGATATGAATGCAGTTAGAAAACAAAATAAATTATTAATTCACGATATCTGAAAATAATCTGACAAGTTAAACCAGTACAATTTAAACAAAACAAAACACATGTCCAAATCAATGTTAAGCTACTCTTATATAACAATTTACAAGCATTTGATAAACTATTCACAGCTTGGTGATTGATGCAATTGTCATCTGTATTTGACTTATATGTTTCCAGAATTTCTAAACTCCTTAAATTATTGGTGTCAATAAAGCCTGCTCTATTGAACAAAGATATCTGAATGTACAGTGCATTGCCAGCATACGGCAATGCTGTGCTTGTTGGTCTTCCTGTAATACCAATTGTTAAGTGTTGTATCCAATGATTTAGCAGTGCTCCTATGTATTCAGTATTAACAATAAATTAGTGATTTTCTATGGAGATACAATATACTTCTGGTAATCTTCCAATATTACTTTTATTTTTTTCATTTTTTCACAGCTTGTGAATATTGGGATTTCTTCTGTAACCAAGGATGATAATCCTTCATTTAGCTGTCTTTTTGTGTAGGTTTCCGAACATTGCTTTATATCCTGTGATGTCAATTGCCTTATGCCAAGGATGATTTTTTCATAGCATGCACTGAATGAAATTACTTTCTTCTCAATAACTGGATCAAATTTAGAATATTTATAAAACAGCAACTGCACACCGGGTTGTGTAAAAATAAATAAGACCTACTTGAACCTTTAACCAATGTGTATAGAAATTAATCTTTCCAATACGAACGTTTTCTTAACCCCTTCTGGGCTCTTCTTCAGGTATAGCTGGATCGAACATCAAACGAAAAAATTTGAATAAATCCGAACACTGCTGAGTTTGAATCACATGGTTGGTTCATTTATTTCATCACGTGATATGTTTGAACACCACCTCACTCTCCACCCACGCCACGGATCCTGAAATTGTGGCGGACTTCAATAGAGCACGTGTAATTGTCACCACACCCCATATTCATCACCTAAAGTGGTTGGAAGAGATGGAAATTTTTAAGGCATACGACACATCCACGTGTATTAATTCAAGAGATGAAATTGGCCTTTCCATGGCATGGCAAAACGCACTACATATGGAGTAACAACAGTATACTATTTATTAAGTGTTAAAAAATAAAATAAAATAAAAGGTACTGGGGAACATGTGAGAACATTATTGGATAATTGTGTATCTCAATGGCACGTTTTTTAAATATCCTAATAATATCTTTCTCTTGAATATGGACATTTATCGTTATCTTCAAACACTTTTAAACATATCACGTGACGAAATAAATGAACGAACTGTGCGATTCAAACTCAGCAGCGTTTGGATTTATTCAAATTTTTTCGTTTGATGTTCGATCGAGCTATATCTGAAGAAGAGCCCAGAAAGGGTTATGAAAACGTTCATATTGGAAAGATTAATTTCTATACACATCGGTTAAAGGTTCAAGTAGGTCTTATTTAAATTTAGAATATAATTGTTGATCTGATACAGAACTTGTTTATTAAGATCAAAAACATTTATCAATTTTTACATTAAAGTTGGTTACTGGATGTTAAAGGTTTTGTTGATTCTGGTGGTTTGTTTAAGATATATTCTTGCCATATGGTGTCAATTAATTTCTCTATTAGCCTTGGGAATGTTGATGTTGTTTTGTGTATCCTTAATATAATTTAGCTCATGTAATGTATCCACTTTATTAATACAATACAAAAATGTCTTATTAAAATGCTTGGAAATCTTCAAATGAGATTTATAGACACCAATGAACAGGCATTTTGTTTTGTTTAAATCATATTGGTTTTACATCTTGGATTATCTTTAGATGTCATGAATTAATAATTTATTTGATTTTTAAATTGCATTAAGATTTTAATGTTATCTGCATGTACTATTCTATTTGCTGTTGAATTTAATGTTTAATATTTTTTCTTGTCGTTGAGATTGAACCTGAAGAAGATTGTTAAAGACAATTAAAAACAGATTGGTTATGTGTTTTTTGTCATTATATTACTATAATTGAATATGTGAGTTCACTTTACAAAAAACAATCAGTGTTCATCCATCTTAGTGTGATTTCTCCTGCTATGTCAATAGTCTGTGATAAATCCTTCATAGAACCAAAACTTAGTGCTCATATATTCAATTACAATCAAAAATATTAGGCATAAATGTATTTTGCTGGATATTTAAAGGTTTTTCTGAATTATTTTAAATTACATCTGTCTAGTCTGTTTTCATTTGATTAGAATCTATAACAGTTACAAAAATAAGAATTGTTTTTTGTTTCTTATATCTTTATTGTATTGATATTATATATATGTAATATATTTAACTTGTTTAAACTTACTACTAAAAGAAATATATAAATTTTATATTTGATATTTTTATTCTCAGTAATGGAGTTGGAAATAGCAGTAATACATTTATTCAGTATCAGCAACAAAGACCGCACGTTCCAGATTTAACAAGTTTGCAGCAAAAGTTGGCACAGTTAACAACATCTGGTAATATTTGTTTGCTACCCAACACTAATGTCTGTTTAGATGGCATATTAGGAGAATGCAGTCAGATTATTTCCTCACAGAATATACAAAATCTGAGCTCAAACATAATTGTAAGTATTTTTATAAGTTGGTATTATCATATAATAATAACATTTTTTGTATCAAACAGTTTGAAGGAGAACAGAACTTTAGAGAATATTTGTAAAGAGAGTAAAAAACAGTTTTTATATGCCTGAACTAAAAATTATTTACAGTGGAACATGGTTTATATGTTTTACTTTTATATATGTTGTTGATAAGACTGTCTTGTTTATAGTCACAGGTACACATCTTAGAGGTATAAGGGAGACGTGTCAGGAGTTGATATTTGGCACAGAGTATTTGGTTCCCAAATCATGAACACACAAATAACACCCGACTTGTAGGTAGTCAGGGAACTGAGAACCTAGTCAAAATAAAATACAAAATGGCAACACTCTTTCCACAAACAGGCATGAGTGTGAGATTTGCGCATGCATATATCATTGGAAAGAAGGAAATGCGAATGTTGCAAAATCGAATTTTGACAAACGAATCTTTGAAGAAACCCATTTACCCCTCTGGTCACGACCTGCTGACCTTGACTGGTTGACCCAAGATATCTCATTTCAGCATTGGAACTCTTTTGAAACTAGATGGTGCTAGTCATTATAATTATATATAAAAGTAACTTCCAAAATACAATTTTTTTTTGTTTTCACATTTATTAATATATTTATTTTGTTTGTGCAAAATAAAAAAATTATTTTGGATGGTACAGTAGCCACGATTATTTTTTTCAAAAACAGGAAATTTTTGTTAGGCATTGACAAAAATTCAACCTGGGGTGACATGCAACAGACAGAAATTTTGACATTGGATAGGTTAATTTCACTGAAAATGCTTCGTGGACGACCTTGTGGTCATGGCCGAAAAAGTTTAAATGATGATGTATGAGACATAGTCTTGTCCCAAAAATCGGCCTTGTCATTTTACTTGTTTTACATTAATTCCAAATGCTTCTATTTCATTCAGTCATGTAATATTCATTTATGGCATAGTAAACACTTGATTTAACAGACCCCAATTTATAGGACTTTGGATTTAACAGAAAAAAAATTTGTTCTTTAGGAAAAATTTAAAATCATGTTCATTCACAAATAGAATATGCTGAAAAGTTGGAACAAGAGTCAATGACTATATAATAATAATATTTTATTTATACATATATATGATAATATTTTAACATATCTTGCACATTTTAAATCTGCTATTAAAATGTGTTTTTGTAACACATTCTATTTAATAGACGTTTGGGAATAGCAGACACTTTTTTCATCCAACCAGTCTGTTAAATCTAGGGTTTACTACATTTTGTTTATGTATAAATTCCTGTCTGATGAGGATAATAAATATCACAATTATATTCTTAACAGAAATCATACTCAAAATAGAATACATTCTTTGTTCTATTCTTGTAATCCTCTTTTCTTATTTTTTTCTTTCTTCTGATTACTTGCATTATGATATGGGATTGTCTACAAATTACATAATGCAGATATGGGTAGAGTATCCAGATATTTGTTGTAATGCATTACAAGAGAATGGGAAGTGTTTACAAAAATGTTCCAGAATGGTAAGGTCTTGACCCTTGGATACCAGAATGATTCATTTTTGTTTATATAGTGTTTTATAGCAAACCATACTGTTTATGCCACTATACTGGGAAATTGGATATGTGTAACTGTTGGCCCATAAAGGCAAGCACACAAGAAAAATAAAAACATCATCATAGATAGCAGAAAGAAAATAAAGTTTAATTATGCATTGAATTTTTTTTACAGCAGGTATATTAACAGATGCCAACTCTAGGATAATCTTCCAGCAGTTACCTAATTTATATATACCACAAAGCATAAAAAAGTGCAATATTAATGATTCATACAATAAACAAATGAAAAACAAATGTTACAAAAATAAAATCTTTACAATTAATTCTGTGAAACCGTTTACCCCCCGAACGGGAACTGGCTGTTGAGCTAAAGTCAATAAATCGGTGACTTATTACGTAAATAGGACCAGTGTGACCAAGGAACGGGGTGTGAGATGATTTAATTGTCGCATTCCAGGCCTAATTGACAGATCTGCAATCGTCAATCGTGAGAACGCAAGAGGGATCGTCAGATGGAGTGGCTTTGGATGATCACCTTACAGAGAGTTCAAAGCAGGACCTGCTGACAATCTTGTAGAGAGGGTGGTGGCTGGGAGAGCTGCGTCTTCTCCAGGACAGAAAAATACACATTAGGTAAAATTTATGGATCTGTCATCTGGGAAAGGGTTTGACCTGACTCCAGAGGGGAACAGCCCGGACAGGAATGTTTTGTGACTCTGAGGCCCAAATTGCATCCCTGGAAACAGACCAAGGGACCAATAGAGTTACAGGGGACCATCATTCGGACCTACCAAAACCTCGGAATTTCAGGAAGAAACAGGTTATAAAAGCCCAAAATCCCGAGGACACAGGGAGGTTGTGAGAAGGAAGATCAGGAACAAGTTAGTCTGTTCTTAAGATTCTAACGAGGATTACAGAGGAGAAGACTCAAAACTTGAATGAGTGCGGCAAGAGTGAGGAACTTAACTTTCCGAGCACACTTCTCTACCTGGACTGGTGCGAACAGAGACCTAACTTCCAGGCATGGATCTCTACTCCTTCAGCCTCCGGAAACACCTTAGATTGGAGATGAATTTTCTCCTGTTTCTGAATCAACTTATCCTTGCAGATGAACTCTTTTGTTTGGGAAAGAAACACTCATCTGGACGGACTTTAACTTTATCTGTAAGCATGTCTTTGTCAAATAAACATGTTGAATTGGTAAATATGGTCTCTGTGTGAGTCATCTTTGTGTCCAGCAAACCACTACCCCCATATGAAAAAGGCTTTCTCGTATCATCCTGACAGATCGCAAGCAAAGCAAGGGTTGTAACCTTTAACTGAAAGGTCAACCCCACAAGGGTGTCGTCCGGGCTACTACCACACCCCACAATTCTTATGACTAAACTTACAACTAATAGAAATTAAGATAGAGGATAAGAAATATTCAAGATGGAGTATACACAAGAACAAAAGTACAGTTGACCCCCCCATAACATGGTAGATACGTTTAGTTTTTTATGAAATTCATGTTCTACGAGTCCTTAAATACATGAGCCAATCACAGCCTGGCACATGTGCAGTTTACGGACTATGGCTGTTTGAAAGGTTTTCTTCCATAAAATTAATCAATTCTAGACTAATTTGACTCAACATTTTTAAAACACGTATAATTTTTTGGGAATAATCCGTATAAACTGCTATAAACAAAAAATTATAGGATTACTTACCGAGTGTGCACCGTTCGACAATGCCATTGCTTAAGCTTGTTTTCGTCGCAGAGCAGCACATTGGATGGCGGATGCATACAAAATGTGTCATGTGACATTTGTCAGTGCTATTCAGTCACGTGACTACTCATCTCTGTTTGACTACCGTGATCTACCGTTGACTACTGTTTGATCACGTGACTACCATGTTTCCTGATAACTTACTCTTTTTGTAAAGAATCTGCTGAACTTTGGAGACATCATTCCATTTTAAATATGGATTAAAATCAACGTAAAATAACGTATGATAATGCAATATATAACTAATAATTCTGCTCTGCTTTTAAATGGCCTAATCTCTTTCATGTCTTAAACAAAATTGAATTATATTCATTTACATCAAGACATTAGACATCTCTTGTTGCATCTAATATTTATCATCATAATATATATATCATGATAGAACTATTGTCATTAACGAGCGGTTTTATCTTTGTTGCTTCATATAGTCAATAATAATAGTAAGTTGTTTCTAATTACAGTAAAAATACTATAGTATATTATGATTTATCATGTGATACCTCCAAAGTTCAGCGAATTATTTGCAAAAAGAATCTAGGGTAAAACTGCCCTGTGATCTGATGCTTTTATTGTAAAAGAAATCTATGCCACATTTGATTTCAGTAATGACATTTTTTCATATCTGGTTTTGCTTGAACCTGAAAATTAGCAAAATTTAACAGCGAGGTTTTTGGAGTCATTGTTTAAAATGTTTAAAAATGTTAAGGTTGATTTACAAATTGTAAACAATGAATGGCATAAACAAGCCCTACTTAACTCGGGGTCAAAAAGTCACGCTGTCAGATCCTATTTGTCAGAAATATTTAATTTAAAAAATTCTGCTGGAGAGTTTGTTTTGAAATCTTGAAAATTGTTGAGCTTATTGATGATATTTCCAGCTTCCAATGCATCTGTCAAGTGAATATTTAGTCAGCTATGTTGTGTAAGACATGGCACAGACATTCTTTGAAAATGAAAGGGTTTGTAACTTAATGCACATGCAGTCCAGTATTAAAAAAAAATATTGTTTTATTTGAACCTTCAAAACAAATTTTAAAGTGCAAATATGTATGTAAATAAATGAATTTTTAAAACTGATCATTTACGTATTAAAGTATGTTCGAAATCGAGCGAATGGCTTATTTAATTTTCTGTCTTTAGCTAAGATACACAACATATGTTGAAAGTGAATTAATTAAAATTAAGTTAAATAATAGCATTCATTAGACTTATGGAAATATTTTATGATTATTTAAAGACCATGGCAAAATTTATCTCGTTTGTCAAATTGTGATTTCCAAACTAAAACATTAAATATCTCCATATCGGATGTAAATGAATACCTCCGATAAAGCCTAAAAGTCTTAAGACATTTTAGTTATTAAGATTTTTTTAAAACAATGAATTAAGAATTGTTCTGATTATTATATTACAATAATAGTATAGGGATCTGCGTCATAGAATTGTTTTTTTTTTCCCAAGCACGAGCTCGATGATGGTCATTTTCTCAATCTAGGATAATCTAGGGTAAAACGAAGGCACTATCAGGGTAGTTCCACCAGAAGCAGGCAGCAGTACTGCTCTAGATGCTTGTGAAGTGATGCTTCCACAGCTTCCGTGGACAGCATGCCACTGTAATGTTCTTACTAAGTATGTTAGTGAACATTCATACGTTTAGCAATTTTATATTACAAATTTTTTTGTTTGTGATGTCCATATCTAGCCAATTTTTTGACTGTCAAAAATCATTTACTGGCCAGCATATTACCTGATTTGTGTACAGCCTGCATACATTTTTTGACAGTTCCAGTCACAGTTACCAGTTATATGTGTCTTTACTCTAACTTGAAAATTATCAGAACTTATCCAAAACACTATGCTTGAAAAAATACTTCAATCTGGATCATATTTCCACACAGCAAGATCATACTAAGTAACTAGATATGTTGGATATTATCATAGAATATTCCAGAGAGCTCAATGATATGATTAGCTTGTCAGAGAAAGAAAATGGCAAAACATAAATGAATGTTCCAGTTACTCTAGTCTCTAGTAAAATAAAAATAATAATAATAGACAGAACTTAATAATTAAACATTAAATAAAATTTTCAGAAAATAATAATAAATAAATAAAAATTGTAAAACTAAATAAAAATGGGCATTCTGATTTTCACCAAATAGTCCACAATGAATTATCTGCATGGTACCAGTTGTAGCAGTGTATGAAAATTTATTTTGAGATTTTTGAGTACTGCATGAGTTGTTTAAAACCATAAAAAGAACTATCAAAGATTTTTACATAATGCAAGAGAGATACAAATTTATTCAGAATTGGTATTTTTTGTTGTATTGTTCTCTAACTTCTGTAACCCAAAGTTTTTTCCTGCCCCTCAGAGCTTTTAGTTAGAGAAGTTTTACTGTATTTCAATTTTTTGACATTTTATCTTCTAATCCATTCAACTACTTGTTCAACACACAGTAGATATCTATCTCTTACATGTTGAACAAGTACCTGACATGTCTAAGAGAATGTTTGAATGAACACTAGTTCAGTTATAACCGTTGCTTGTTAACATCAAAAATTCAGTTCATTTTTGACTTTGTTATATATAATTTTCAACATTGATATACAGTGGTGACAATATTTTACAATCTTGGTTGGCAATGTCTTAATTTCATTCTTATCAGTTTTTATTTTTGGATTTTCTAAGACAATTTCATGGATGTTGAAATCTTTAACAAATTGAACAGAATGCTATCCAAATGTTTTGAATTTGACTGTGGTGTGTCATGTTTTGAGTAGACAAAGAAAACAGACAACACTAAGAGCAAAGATAATCGTATATTAACACTAGGAATACAGCCAGAACGGGGTCGTAGGGGAAACATACATACAATGAGACTAGTTGTCCTTAATACAAGTTCTTACTATTTTTCTTCCCTTTTTCGCTCAGTCCTTTTCCTTTTTCTTATTCCCGCCAAGGTCTTCAAACAGCCAAAGGTATTCCATGATCCATTTACACTCCTTATATACCAATTGCCCCTAGCGCCCCCTCGCGTTACATTCCAAAATTACAAAATAAAAAAAAATAGACAATTATTATAACACACGAGTATTTACATTGACATAACATTACTAATAATACATATAAACAATAATATTTTAGTATAAAAGAAGCACATTTAAGCCTTCATGAAGGGAGGAAGAGAAAAAAAAAACATGGTGGCACCACCACATCTCCCCCCTTAAGATATAACATAAAAGTGGGTGATAAAGTATCACTCCCTGCCTCCCTGAACCATGGCACAGTAGTTGATTCTTCTCCCACGTAGGTTGTATGGGCAAGGTTTTGGGGTTTGTGTGTTACTAAGGGATCGTTCACCTTGAGGCATTCCAGGATCAGTTCGCATGGTTGATCTCGGGTCTTGATCACATTCATCATCAGAATCCCAAGGATTGAAATCATCCACAGGGCTTTGCTTTGACCTCCGATATACGTGCATCTTTCCTGGCTGTACTGGGCCCCAAAAAGGTTTTAATCTATCAACATGGACATTCTGGACGTCACTGTCACGCATTCTGCAAATCTTATAATTCACTTCGTTGATAATTTCAATGATTCGGAATGGACCTTTGTAGCGAGGAGAAAATTTTTTTCTTTTTGGGTCATTAGGTGGTCTCAAGAGCCAGACACGCTGTCTAATACCCAGGCTCCTCAATTTCCGGTTTTTATTCCAATATTGAATAGACTTCCTTCGTTCAATCTGACTTATCTCAAAGGCCGTATCCCTGGCCAATTTTAGTCTTTCTATTAGTTCAGACCGATATTCATTGGCGTATCTCACATTACTTGTATCCTCAATGGCAGTTTCGCCCGGCATGACCGGGTCAAATCCATACATTAAAAAGTTCGGGGATTCATGGGTGGAGGAGTTGACTGTATTACGATATGCAAACATTGCTGGGAAGATGTATTGGTCCCAGTTCTCCTTATCACCTTCAGATATTTTACTGATTATATTGATTATACATTGATTTACTCGCTCCACCGAGCCATTTGATGTTGGCCTATATGAGGTAGTCAGCTTGTGTCTAATATTCAAAACCTTACAGGCGTCCTCCATAATATTAGAAGTGAGATTAGGTACGCGGTCCGAGATCAACTCCTTCGGACACCCAAATCTACAGACGACGTGATTAAACAGCGCATCAGCTATTATTTCAGAAGTTTGCCTCTGAATTGGTATAGCCTCCGCATATTTCGTAAAGAGATCGACGAACAAAAGCCTTCATAAAGGGAGGAAAAAAAAAAAAAAAACATGGTGGCACTACCACAGACAGATCCTTCTTTTTTAGGTATTTACATTTAAATGTGCATTTTACCTGAAACTGGATTTTAAAAAATATATTGCTGGTATATGTATAAAAAATTTGTTATTTTTAGAAAAAATATCTTGTTTTATTTAGATAACAGATAAAAGAAAATTCAATAATATAAAAAAATCTAATGAAAATATCATTTATTTCATAACTTTTGCTATTTTCTGTATTTTATAGAATTCTCCAATCTGTCAAGCAGTGGAACATGTGATAGAACAGGCAGAAAATGTTTCAGAAACCCAAACACCGTCTTCACCAAAGCATCAAATCTCTAGATCTGCTGTTGATTCAATAACAGGAAATTGTGGTTCTTTATTTACAACGCATTCTTTAACTCATTCGCTTTATTATTCAATTCCCTTGAAACTTACAAGTGGTCAACAGGAAGGATCAATTCGTAAATTAACAGTTGCTACAAATTTAGAAGATCTAAAATTAGAACTTCAAAAATTGCATAATAGCAATATATCATCTGTCAGTTTAAAAGCTAATATTGAACAAGGACTTCAAGCTATATTTTCACAAACAGTCCCTGCTCAAACAATTACAACTCCTGCTCATTCACAACCTCAAGTTCTTTCTTACGTTCAGCCTCCGTCAATTCCAATTTCACAAATTTCTGGATATGGAGTACTTTCTGATTATCCTTTAGTGCAGTCTTCAGGTATCTTATTTTCATTTATATTTCATTTATTGAATATTTATTAAATTTAGAGTAAAGATAATAAAATGTATAAATAGATTTTATTTATTATAAATATTGCACTTTTTAAAATACAAACTAAAACTGGATTGGATGATGAAACAGAAAGCTTACTTGCAACCGATGCTGCAAGTTGACCACACTTGTTATTCTTCAATATATATTGCAAGGAACATTTGTACCACAGACTCAGAGATAACATTTGCGACTCCTTGACAGTTAGTCATCATTACTCCTATGAAGTAAACTACATATGATCATTCTTCATTTTTAATAGGGTCAAACTTATTCTATGAAGTGTAATCTAACATATACTAAATACACTTAAATAACTGATTTGTCTCTGCTTCTTATCAGAAACTATAGTTGTTTATAAATAAATTGTAAAAATAGAAAATAATATGATAGATTTGCAAGCTAGTGTACCAGTACATCACAATTGAAAGTTGTAGGTAATTAAAGTCAGTTTTCTGGGTTTGAAACAAACATATTGAAGCAACATTTAGGGTAAAATTACATATTTTCTTTCCAAACATTTTTGACACTACAGAAATGTCATCTTTGGGACAGCTTTTCAAAATGCAATATAAATTACTTTCAAGAGGGTAGATATGAAAATTTGAATACATTCAAATGTTTTATGTTCAAAAATACACACACACAGTTTTTACAGTTTGAAACTTAAAATTATTGATAATTAGGATGAAATGAAAATAATTATAAAGACTTATCAGTGGCAATAGTTCCCTTAATCAGTTGCATCAGATGTAACTTTTAATATTTTTCTTTGACAACTACGTCCACTGGAACCAGATTAGATATAACCAAGAGCATGTCAGAGGGTGCTGTCCTGTACATTATAAAGATAGCGATACTTGATAGTTTCTGAATAGTTTTTTTTATAAATCTTATTCACATAACACAAACCTTGCATTCATGTTATCATTAGCGAGGTTGTAGCTGACGTTTTTAGTGTGAAAACGTGTACGTCGGATGTTCAGCACCACCTTCCTGTAAGCCTAGAAGTTTGACAATGACATTTGGAACATCAAGCATGATTCTACTGACATTCCAAATGCCATTGTCAAACTTCTAGGCTTATACTACGTTCACACACAATCCATGATTCATTTTGATCTTGATTTACCCACAATCTCAATTGTAACTGTTGCCAGTCGAATGTCGAACTGTTCACACAGGCAGTCCACTTGAGACGAACAAGGCTATTATATGTGGTGATAAAACTGACATAACTATGCAGTAAGTCATGAACACCAACAAACAAAATGGAAGTTTGGTTAGAAATAAATACTTTTTCTTGCCATATATCTAATAATAGACAGATGTCATCGTCTCTCTAAATATATTTTTTATTTCTCTGTTAATAGCTTGACACATGTTCCGCAGCCATCTTGTATTTTCTCGCATGCGTGGGATTGTGGAATCTCTCTTATGACTGGATCTAGTTTCAAGAACTCTCTTGAATTGATCACATTTGAACCTCGCTCGTTTCAAGATTGAAATGGTGGAAAGAGGTCACACCATGGCATAGTCAGGACCTTGGTCACAATTTTTTTTTTTTTTTTTAATTATTTGTGGTTTTAGGCCCCTTACTGCTCAGAGATCACAAAGAGGCCAATTGGTCACAATCTAGATTGAAATGCTCAGTGCGAATGGGGTATTACAGGAAGTCAGTGCTGAACATCTGACGTACACTTTTCACGTTGAAAACATCAGTCGCAACCTTACTATTGGCTCAATGATAGCAGAGTAAATGGAATGAATGCCTCGCTCTAGGATTGAGCTCAAACAATTACTTGAGATAAAAAGGGCACAAGTGATCTTCACAGCTTTCAGGTGGTGGTCTGTCCTGATATAGGCTGTGTATACATTAGGCGTTTTCAAATGTGTGCTTTGGTAACGCACATTTTAAAGAACCAAGAGTTCCGCATAGGTATACACACACAAATGCACGTTGATAGATTTTAGTTAGAACATGCATTTTGCGGGCGTCAGCCGCGCGCTTTGAGATACATGTGCTGCCATGTTGTTGTACATTCGATCGTGTGCTTTCGGGTAGAGTGGACACACGTTGGCCGAAATGGAGAACGATCATTTCGATACTGATCTATTTATTGAGGAAATGTAAAAGAGACCAGCCATCGTAAAATGATTTTATAGATATTCTAAAAGAATTAAAAAACAGGTTCATATTGTCTTAGTTTTGGATACAATGTCGCAAACATTCTATGCATCAGTCTATCTCGTAATATTGGGTGCACCCAAAATTCTCTTTGCCTATGCCACATCGAGTTGGATAGCGACGATGTTGGAGGCACACACAAGCAATTACTTTTATGTCCATTTCCAAACTGGACCAGTGCAAATGGTCGTCAAACGCCGAGCTAAACGCGCAGTCTGTACGCTGCTAATGTGCATTTAACGCAACACAAAACACCTAATATGTACACAGCCATATTGTCCCTGTCCTTCACCACCCAGCTTCCTGGTTGTTGGCCTGGCTGAACCCATAATGGGCTTGCTAAAAAAATATCCTCCTAGTGCCGACAGGGCTGAAGGAGTTAGTAAAAAAAGCTTTATCATCAATGCTGATAAACAATCTTTCCATAATAACTTCTGATCTAAGGTGTCACACCTTAGATCAGAAGTTATTACAGGTAGCCCTTGGTTTACGCTGCAGCTCCATTCCTACAAAAGCTGGCGCAAATCGAATTGACGTAAAATGAACCCATATTTACAGTGAGGTATATGGTTAGGTTCTACATAAGTGAAAAATAAGCAAATAATTTTGTTTATTAATACAATATAATACAAAATACATATAAATTTAATTTTTAAAATGTATTTTATCATAAAATAAAGTGAAATATTTTTATTAAAAAATTTTACTTTCGGATCTCTTACATTTTTTGGAAAAAAGTATCCATCTTTAATCGTTTACATTTTTGTTTTCTTTCATCGAGAATTTCGGAATATGGTCAAATGGATGCGATGATGCTCCTTTTTACATTTGCAACTTCACTCCCAATCATTGTCTAACAAAGTTCATTTGTCAAACTTTCCATAGTTGAAAGGATACACTTTAGATCAGCCGTTTTCATAACACTTGGAGTTTCTTCTTCATTTTCTTTCTTTTATGAGTGTTCACAATCTAATTCTCTGTAAAATTCTTCTAAGTCTTCATTCGAGAGTGGCTGATCATAAACTTCTAAAACTTCTGTCACATCTGCCAATCCCACATCATGCGCAAGTCTGGTAATGTCTTCAATTAAATTCTCCTGATGTGCTAGTTCTTCAAAATCGTGCATGAGTGCTGGTAGAAGTTCATGCCAAACTCCATTTAAGCATTTTGATGAAACTTCATCCCAAGATGACTTGATGTTTTTAATGCCTTTCAAAATATTGAAAGACCACCAATAGTCTTTAACTGTTTTGTCTGAAGTGTCTAAAACTCTAATAATTTCCATGAATGAATGTATTACGGAGATAATAAGCTTTGAAGGTTGAAATAACCCCCTGATCCATTGGTTGCAAAAGAGATGTTATATTGGGAAGCATGTAAACAACTTTGACATCTAGTGGTGTTATTATTAATAGAAGGTTTTGATGATGTTCTGGAGCATTGCCCAAGAGAAGAAGTGCCTTGGGTGGTAATTTATTTTCTTCACAAAAGCAAAGCACAGTAGGGCTTTGCTTTTGTGAAGAAATAAATTGTACAGAAATAATTTGTGTACCAATCTGTGAAAACATCTTGTGTGACCCAAGTTTTTTTGTTCCATTTCCAATAAACTGGCAACATATCTTTATTTAGATCCTTTAATTAATTAATTAATTAAAGCACGTGGTGTCTGTGATACACTAACATCGGTTTAAGTTTCAAAGTTCCTGAAACATTGGCTCCCTACAAAAGAGTTAACCTGTCTTTAGCAACTTTAAAACCTGGAGGTGAACGTTCTTCACAAGAAATAAAAGTTTGTGCTGATAACTTTTTCCAATAAAGCCCAGTCTCATCAACGTTGAAGATTAGGTCTGGAGAATAGTCGCCTTGTTCTACATAATCCTGAAATTCCTTAGGAAAAGTTGCCGCTGCCGCTGCCGCAACATCTGCACTTGCAGCTTCACCACATAATTTAACACTATGACAGTTACTTTGGAATTTAAATCTCATAAACCAACCCTTGCTTCCCAAAAAAGCTTCTTCGCCTCCTTAAGATTATCAAAAATTGATTTTGCTTTTTCAGTTATAGCAGCTTGAGTCAAGGGAATGTTCTTTTGATTTGCATCATCCACCCATAACGATAACAATTTTTCCATTTTTTCAAAAATTTTACCCCCACTGTAACTTACTTGTTTTACGTTTACTGTCGTAGACTGTTGTGCAGAGTGTTTAATTTTATCTGCATTTTTCATAATGGTAGTAATACGAGTAGTTGATGGAGGTAAGTTCAAAGATTTACAGACATTAGGGCATGTTTGTCCATTTTCCATTTATTGAATAACTTCCATTTTTGTTTCTAAGGAGATTGATTGCCATACCTTGTTAACATGTTTAGTTAACTCTGGTGCACTTCTTTTATCTGACGTAATAATCCTCCTTTATTCTTGTATATGTGGAGTCAAGTTGAAAATTAATTGATGTCCAATAAATGGCATCCAAACCCAGAGTGCCTATGCTTACTAATGTTCTTATCTTGTAAAAGTCTGTTCAGTAAAACACCTTACAATGAGATGGCACTTCTAGGAATCACGAGTTGTCAATGTCGAGACAAATCCACTCCTCATCGGTCAAACGATGCCTTCTTAAGCCAGACGATATCCACTTTCCTTTGGCTAGATGAAACGACTTCTTCTTAGCAAGACCAAAGCAAACTCAAACTTTCCCATTGAAATTGATCTATATATGTGCTATGACGGGCCGGTGGTCGACCAATCCACATCTCTGCTCTACTGTAGCTCTATGTCGGGTCTGCAGCTCATTCAAATCTAACGTTCTCTATTGGTCTAGATCTGAGCAATCCCAATGAGCCACGATTCTGCCACAACACATGGTGTCGTAGTGGACTTGTGTCTCACTAGGATTGGTCAAATCTGGACAAAATCTAGTCAAATCTAGCATAGGGAAAATTGGGGAATTACACAGCAAAATGGCGTATTATGCAGCGGCATAAATTGAACCAGCATAAACCGAGGGCTACCTGTATAGAAAGATTGCATTGGAAAGACACATATTTTAAATATTTCACAGATTTCATGCACTTTATCCCATTATCTTCAGTAAAAATAGATGAATTTTTTGCGAAGGGGTTACATTCCAGGAAGATCATGCACACTGGAATTTGTTGGAGTTAATTGGCATTATCATGTTAGGGCTCCAGCTGGAAATACTGGCCAGTAGATTATTTAGGCACTCTTGCAGTATCTTTTGGTGGGGATAGGACATGAGGGTGACAGAATCGTCTGCATATTCCCAAATGGAAGCATTGCACACAGCAGGCTGGCCAGTTTGTCTCTGGTTTGTCATAAAAAATATTCTAGAGAAAGGGTCCAACCTTGGAGATCTGAGGATAACTGTTGGACAGACCATCTATAAAACATTTCAAGCTTGCCAAAAACTCTGCCCATTGGTCATTTGGTCACCACATAACATTAAAAGGTAGTCACGTACTGGGATGAAGTCATACCAGTTTCAAATGGACAAATTCATTTGAAGCTTTTGTTTTTTTCATTTAGGCGAACCAGCTTATAAAAACAAATTAATTTTGACTAATTATATATTTTCATATATAAATAACTGTTTGTTATTGTATCATACATTTTCTCATTTTGTTTCAGAACATTTCCAAAATGCTTTGGAAGCGTCATCAATATCGTCCAGTACAGTAATTACTCCGTTATCAGATAATAAGTCGTCGCGGTTTCACGTCATAGCCGTTAAAGACGATCCTCTGAAAGAATCTATGCAATTCGATCATTCCATTTATAGTAGGAGAGATGATTACCAAGATGCAAAGGGACCAAACGAAGACTCCCTGACGTCAGTCATAAAGACAGGAAGATTCCACGTTACCACGCTGAAGGACGAAGTACCCCAAACGTCTCAGCATAATAATAATACTCTTCAATGTGATGCCAATGCCAATTTAATTGAAACATCCAAAATACTTCGAGAAAAATCTAGTCAGATTCCTTCAAATGTGAGTATTGGGTTAATTTGTTTTACAATTAACGAATGCTTTTCTTTAATTTAAACAATTTCTGTTATAGAGTTTCAGTACATTTTTGGCTTTTCGTTATATTATTTTAGTAGAGCCGCTGGCGCAGTCATTAGCGTTTTGTAAAGTATGACCACTTTTACTTCCTGGCAATACTTTTTGATTAAACGTTTCAGCCAGTTGGATGAGCTGCCTTCCGGTTAGCAACCAAATTCAAACCTGAGCGCATTAATAACAATTACAACACACTTTTGGACATTTGCTATCAAAGTGTTCCGATTGGATGATTAACCCCAAGATTTGTTTAATTAACAAGTGTTGCCAGGAAGTGAAAGTGTGGATATGTCAGTCATTAGCATTATTAGTCCAAGTAAACTAATAAAACTCTTTTCATCCCGACTGCACCGAGATGGCCTTTTTAGCTGAAAGGTTACGGATTTGGCCAGGTGGCCAGGGGATGGCCCCCAAAAATTCCTGGGATTTTTTGATTGGTCCAGATGGAATTTTGGGTCTTCCATGGTAGGCACTACTATACTAATTCTATTTTTTGGAAATCAGTGGGGTTAGGACAGAGAGCAACTTTAAAGGCAAAGAATCTGCTAACTTTTCTCACCAGTTAGGCATTGGTATTGGCGTAATTCGGTACACCGATTTTGGAACTTAAACCGGTAATCCAAAAGAAGCAAATTTTTACACTCAATTTGTTCCAATAGGAGGTAAGAACCTGTGCCGAAAATTCAAAGCAAACTTTTTTGGTTTATCATCTTCATCCTATAGACAGCACAGGTTTTTTTCTGGAATGGTGGGGAGTGGAGGTTCAATAACCCGGAGGGAGAGAAGAAAATTTTGAAAAATAACATGTTGGCTATCCGGAGGAAATGTTAATTTGACGACAGGCTTGGCGATCACATCTGGACAGGAGCAGGTACACCTCTGAAACCTTGTAAGTACACACAACAAATTCAGTAAATGTCAGAGACCAAATGTAATTGCCAAGAATTATTTTGGATCGACAGACAAATATTTCCATTTGCTATTATTATTCACATGGCTTTCTAGCCTTGACACGACCGCCAGGTGAAATTGGTGGAACAGAATGGCACAGCCACAGCTTAAATGAGGTGGATTTTGCCATTTATGAATAATTTTCCATCTCTGACTTATTTGCCGGGTGGGTGCTGGCCTTCCTTTCTACAAAAAATTCACATTGGTTCCGTCGGGCCAGGTTGGGTATGTGGCTTCCAATCTGTTGTTGTGCACAGGCAAAAAATGCAGGGAGAGGGAAAACCTAAAGAACTGGGCAGCACGCCTACGGGAGTTTTCCTCCTGGCTTTCCCATAAAAGGGTCAATGCCAGAATGGAAAGGAAGAGTTGAACGAATTTCACCACCAACTGAACCAAAAGAAAAGTAAAGCAAAATTACTCTGTAAACATTTTCCTTCTTTCATTCACAGCTTCTCTTCGCTTTCCACTTCTGGCTGGTGGGAGCCAGGCTTTCTTACTGCTGCACCTGTGCAGACCGGTCAGGGGAGAATATAGGCTGGAACTTTCTGGCAGGACGGAAACTCTTGGGTGGATTTTTCGTTTCTTATTATGAAAGTTATCATTGGCTTGTTTTCGTCTCTTTCAGCCTTCATACGATATATAAAATTTGACAAAATTCTCAACAGGAGTTCCCACTTTGTGCGCAGCCAAAACTTATGCTGGCTGAGCAAATGCTGCCACGGCAGTGCCTTATTGCTTTATTTATCATCCGTTCAGTTATGTGGTACTAAATCGTCAATATTTTCCAGCAATTTTACTTTGTTCCGTCTTTTAGTTGGAAATTTCTGAAACGTTCGACACATCAGAAGTGTATGAGCATTCTCCCTGTAAGTGGTGCCAGATCATTTATTGTCTTTTCCGAAAGTCGTAGAGCATCACGTGAGCGATGGGCATTTAATCTGCGGCGTTTCATTTTGATTTTATTGGAAGAAAGTTACTAGTGAAACCTTTAAAATTTGTTTCTAGACGAAGAATGTAACCTGTGTTAGCAACTGTCCCTTAAATTTTGCAACTGTTACATTTGCGTGCCTCTGAAAAATATGTCAAAGCTTTCATGGGCTTGATTTGCCTTGCTCTTTGAAAAGGAGTGCTGGTGGACGACGACTGACAGGTCTCGGCCAAAGGGCATGCTTCGGTGGCCGAATGGGAATGTTCGGCAGGAAATGAAAATGGAGAGTGATTATTTTGACACGGAGTCATTTACAGCAGAAATTTACAATTTATGGCATATGGTGTCTTTCAGACTATACAAGTGCTGCTTGTACCCATGCCTGGCATTTCTTTGCTGCGAATTACCTAAGGCAACATCGAAAAGAGAAGTATGAGTTTGATGCTCATTATGCTGCCGTGGTAATTCATCTTCAGTAGTTGGGAAATAATGGGCAAATTTTCCTCCATCCACGTTACTTTCCAAGGGCCTTTTGAGTATTTCGCAAGTTGCTACTTTCTGGACAGATCGTAAAATGACTGGTCCCCAGTTCTTGTAGTCTGATTCGAAAAACTGTTTCGACCAGGCCATTTTCTTCACTTTAATAAAAGCCATAACGGCACTCCTTCCCAATTCATTTCTGGGGCGGATCCGGGGATGTGCTGGGTGTGAATATTGCTTATTTTCAGTATCAAGACAAGAAAATAGCAAATTTTTCACAAAATTTTAAGCTCATTAGTTAAAAAGCTTATTTAAATAATCTGCAATTTTAATTCAAATGTACGATATGGAATAATTATTAAAATTTGTGCTACTGTTACTGTGTCAGATCTGGCAACATGTAGTTATGTCATATTTGTACAGCAGTTGGTTTCTCAAACACCTGTAATTATTTTATTGGAAAAATCGTGAGGCAGAAAAACAAAACATTATTCCGTCTATATATATTACAACAGCTTTGTATTCCAGACCGCTGCCCACCTAGTCCAAGGAAAGCACACCAGATATCAACAGTAAGAAAGCTTTATTTTTAGACGTCAGAACAACTATACCAGAGCAAAAATGCATACACTTTGCTGGTCTGTTGGACGGGACAGAGAAGACAGTTCGACAATCGTGTGCAATGACGTCACAAAAGCTTACAAATCTCGATTGACAGGCTGTACTGGTCCCGTGATTGACTCCAATCGATAGGCCGCCATGATATAAATGAGAATATTTGTTTGTTCGTTCACTATACACTCTTAGGCCATTTGGTCGATTGCTATGAAACATTGGCAGTTACGTTAACTTACTTCTAATTTAAACAATTTCGTGCCTACTACTACTCCAAGATATTGAGTGAATTTCTATATATTAATTAATTTCTGTTTGTATTACATTTTTAAATTTTACGTGTAGTGCCACCTACTGACAAAAAGATAAAAAGTAAAGTAAATATAAAATTATTTCGGCAACCCAATAGTGCTGGGCCATGTTCAGTAACACAGAACACCTAAGTTAGAATTCTGAGTGGCTTAGTGGGCAGAGCGAAGAATGTTCTGAGCATTATTGAACGATTATTCTCTTAGACAACTGGAAAAAATGGTGGATGAAGTTAAAATTATGATGCAACAATTGTTATAAACAAATTAATGAAGCAATTATTAATTGTAATCAACAAAATGGACCGTTATCTTCCGTTAAAATGTACAGGTACTTCTCGGTATACGCCGGCTCAATTTATGTCGATTCACAATAACGCTGCTGCGGAATTTGCCATTTTGTGGTGTAATTCCCCAATTTTCCCTATGCTAGACTGATTTTCAGTTCAGTATTGACGTATTTATCGAATCGCGGTATTTTACATTCATTAAAACAAAGATTTTTATTGAATATCTTTATTTTTTCTGTTTAATATTATTGGGTATGTATACATTTGCATTAAATTAATATTAAAATGCTAAACGTTTAGGTACCCACGAGTCAAGTTATTAAACTTAATAGTCCAATAAATGGCGTTCGAATCCATAGCGCCAATGAATGTATCTTGTATCAGTTCCTTCAGGAAAACACCTTACGACGCAGTAGCACTTCCGCCGATCACAGACTATTGTTAGTTAGTAACTACAAATCTACTTTTCGTTGGCCAGACGATATCTATCTCTCCTTATCCACCTTCAATTTTCCCGCTCAATCTGACCTTATATATGCGCTACGGTGACCAGTGGTCGACCAATCAGTGTCTCTGCTCGTCTGTAGCACTACATCGGGTTAACGTATCCTTTCAACTATGGAAAATTTGACGGATGAACTTTGTGAGTTAGACAATGATTGGGAGCGAAGTGCAAATGTAAAAAGGAGCATCATCGCATTTATTCGACCATATTCCTAAATTGTCGATGAAAGAAAACAAAAATGTAAACAATTAAAGATGGATACTTTTTTCCGAAAAATGTAAGAAATTCGAAACTAAAATTTTTTAATAAAAACATTTCACTTTATTTTATGATAAAATACATTTTAAAAATTAAATTTATATATATTTTTTATTATATTGTATTAACAACAAAATTATTTACTTATTTTTCACATAGGTAGAACCTCACTGTAAATATGGGTTCTTTTTAGCATAGTTGATTAGCGCCAGCTTTTGTAGAAACAGAGCTGCGGCATAAACTGAGAGCTACCTGTATTCCGAATCTGCTATACCGATATATGATAATTTTACATTTCGAAGTCATTTTAGAATGAGTTAATGATTTAGAATGAGAGAATAACTTTGTGATTGTTATAATAATATACTTTTAGTCTAACACGAGCAGCCATCTTGCAAATTGTACAAAGTGACAAAAACAATGACGTCACTAGTGGAAGTTAGCATAAATAAAAGCGGTGGGAGGAGTCAAGCAATAGTTAGAAACGATTTTAACATAGCAGCATAAGTAGACTTAGCAAGAATTCTGCTAAGTCTAGTTACTGAACACAGCCGTTTTTTTCTAAACTTATCACAATGGCCACTATTGGGTTGCTGAAATAATAATTTCGTACAGATTCGAACAAGAAGCTAAATAAAATAAATATAATTCATATAAAAATAGATATAATTTAAAAAGCAAGAAAAAATATTATATTCACTTAATTACTGCGACAGTGATATAGCAAGAAATAGATACGCTGTCGTTACTACAATAGGTAGTACGTGGCTCGCCTGCCAGGAGTAAAAAATGTTACACTGCTAAAACTGTATAGGTCTAAGTATCTAATTTTCTACATCTAATAACTCGGGGTTTTTCATTTCTGAATGGTACTTTTTTAATTATATTAAGTGCCCATCAGTAGCCGAATGGATAAAACCACCAAATGCTGATAGTAGGACCTAGGTTTGGGCATGGCTAATGAGCTGGCCATGTGGAGTTTTCCAGGTTTTTTCACGTTAGTAAAATAGTTAAATAGGGGCCAGTTTCCCATAAAAGTCCTCTCAAGAGTCATTCCCTCGGCAGATTGCCCATGTGTTGCGTAACCAAATAGACCAATCTATAGAAAAATTATTCTAATTAAACTTTATTTATGGGGATGTTCTTCACACGTTGCATTCTGATAATGTTTTTAAAATGGATTTTACCCCATACTTTTTTCAAATTTACCATTAATAAGGCCAAGTGTAACAATTACTTCACAAACCCTACAGGTACCAGTACTTTATAAATCTGGGTGTAACTGGCTAGTTATTATATAAAGTAGCAACTTCTTTTTGTATTTTGTCAATGCTTTTATTCAGACATCAGAGCAATAATTTGTTACCATTTGAAATCGGATCGAGCTCTGGATAAATCGTAGTAGTTAAATTGCGAGCAAGTTGTTCGTTAGTGGGGCTAACAGTCGATGGTCAGTGATGAATTGGCCAGAGTATCGGTCAAGGTTTATATTAGTCTTGTGCATTTTAGTTCACTTTGAAGATCAGTCAATTTAGTTCATTATACTTCAATGAACTAGTTCGTTCTTTTAGTTTATTTAGTTTAGTGACCTTCACATTACAGTTTATTCAATTTAGTTCAGATCAACACACCAGTGTTGAGATCACCTGTGAAGTAGGAAGAAAACTTAAAACGTTATAATCAAAGCAAGCCAAAAACTAGAACAAAATTTTATAAAGGAAAAAGCACGATTTATTAGATAAATTTGTTCGTAGCTTCAGGTATATATGATAATTTATATATATGTATATTAGTCCTTATTTTATGGTATCTTAGTTTGTATCCCCTTATAATGTCCAGTGATTCCCCGCATTCACTAGTGTATAGCAATTTTTACTTAAAATTTAGTGTTCGTTCACTTTTCCCTTATAATGCATGCAACAACAAAAAAGGATGTATAGTTTTATATAGACAAATTTTACCTTGAATAGATAAGTTCCACACTGTGTAAAGTGAATAATTATTTTGTTTATTCAACACTTGAATACAGCACACATGCACATAACAACAAACTAGGTAACTCAGGAACTAAAAAGCTAAAAAAAATTGAGCAGTTGTGAACTAGTTCACTCCGGTCACTTGAGAGATTGATTTTTTGAGCTAGTTTGTTCACGAAATATCCAAGCCTAGTGTATATGGTAAGCGGTGTAATTATTGTTTATTTGATCGCTCGATGATATCAGCACCCCTAGTAACGGTTGTGTAGATACTCGTTCCTTACCAGGTTATACCACCCATCTTTAGAATAGTTCTTTTCTTTTAAATTGATGGCATCCTAACAATGATTTGTTTATTTAATGTTTGTGGGCTACATAAAAACACAGAATTATTTAACATTATATCACTTTCCAAAACAAAAAGAGACATATATTTATAATTATAACACAGTTGCACAGTGCAATTAATAAAATTACAATTTACTAATTCTGCATTCCAGAATTTTATTTAACAATATAGGATTTTTCAATGCTGTTTCTCAAAGTTCAAATCTATAAAAAACATGCAACAAAATCGCAACTGTTGCCAGTTGAACGTCGAGCTTTTCGCACAGGCAGTACACTTGAGATGAACCTGGTTATTGCACGCAATGATAAAACTGACAACTACGCGGTAAGTCACGAACACCAACAAACAAAATGGAAGTTTTGGTTAGAAATAAATACTCTTTCTTGCCATATATTTAAGAATAGCCAGATCTCATTGTCTCTCGAAATATTTTTTTATTTCTCTGTTGATAGCTCGACACGTACTTCGCAGCCGTCTTGTTTCTTCTCGCGTGCATGGGATTGTGGGAACTCTCTTATGACTGGATATCTCTTGTGTTGATCGGGATTGAACCATGTTTCAGTCAAGATTTAAATGGTCGAGAGAGGTCCCACCATGGCATTTGCCAATCGTATCACAATCTAGATTGAAATGCTGAGTGCGAATGGGGTGTTAGGGCAGGAAGCCTCGATTAATATACAAACTTTAGATACAAACAGGAAGTCACGTTATTTTAATTCAGAAATTTTTCCGTTCCAGAAAGGTGTTAGATGACCGGTTCAACTCTATTGTTAAGGAAAATGACATATGACGTACAGGGACAAGCCACTACTAGCGAGGTTGCGGCCAAAGTTTTCAACTTGAAAATGTGAACATTGGACGTTCAGCGCTTCTATCCTGTAAGCCTAGAAGTTTACAGGATAGCGTTTGGACAATGACAATGGCGTTTGGAATGTCAGTGGAATCATGCTCGACTTTCCAAACGCCATTGTCAAACTTCTGAGCTTACAGGAAGACGGCGCTTCAATGAGAAAACATGAACGTGCGACGTTCATGTTTTCTCATTGAAAACTTCGGCCGCAACCTCACTATTAATTTGAGACAGAGAGCAAGTATTTTAAATTAAATAAATTATTAAACCTATGATTAAAACTTTCAGCCCAGTATTGTAACCATGTCACAATAAATGATTTCTCACTTATCTTTCTTCTTCCTTGGGATATGGATTTAATCAGTTTCCAGGAGTTGAAGACATTGTTAAATCTTGCAAACATAACGCTACGTCTTATGTGGCAGCGTCCAGTGACCATTGGCGGAAAGAATTTTTGTATGCACTTCCAACTAGCCAGCGACTTCTGTCCAGAGTGCGTGTTGTTTACAAGATGATGGCGAGAAGACTTCGTCAAATGCTACTATGGGAAATATGACGAGCATTAAAACGGTAAATTTGACAGTTAATTGTTATCACTAACTTGATATGCAATAAATATAAAGAATCTTTATGGAATAATAAGTTAAAAAAAGTTTTATTTTTTAACAAAATCAGAAATTATTAAATTACGTAAAAGATTATTAATTAAAGTACATAGGCCTACAACGCATATACACAATTTATTTGTCATTCTGTTTACATTCATCTTCAAAATGAGCCATTTTCTTCGTTGGAAGCGCGAGCAGTGGAAACGGCGATCAAACTGGCTTGGTACCTGCTTCCTGCACGCACGTGTAGAATCGTTATCTGGTGGTCGCTACACACTAAATGCGGTTACTCCGGATACATACATTTGCTTGAACCGGTTTGTCCGCTTTGCTTTGAAGTACGTTCACGCCCGCAGTCACTGGATGCTGCCATGTAGGACATAGTCTAATAGAGACGAAACATCATGGTGGTAAAAAACAAAGTTCTTGTGTAAAAACAATTTGTTTTAATAGCTAGTAATGGTCGATATAACAGGTTTATATTCTGGCAAAGAGCTAGGCTACACAACCGTTATCATCGAGCTACGAATTTACAATAGAGTTTTACAGCCTACCGTATAGGCGCTTTTCTATTGATTCGCGCACTTTCGGGTGATAAGACGAGTACCGATAACGAGATAACTCGTAAGAATTGGTAACTTATTCAAGTAGGGAATTTGCAACTCTGGGAAAATTGTAACTCAGTTTGCAATGCACAATAGGATTGAATGCAACACTGGCATTATTGCGTAACATAACTGTAAATTTAGCTTCATAGTTGTGCTGTGGAAAACTCTTTTCTACTTAGAATTTTAGGAAGCGCGTATGCGTGCTTCGCACCTTCAAATCTGCCACAACGTCTGTACTAAATGTTTTTAGTATGGTCTCTGTCGCGACAGACCACTAGTCACAGTCGTTTCCTGCCACTACCACAAAATAAAGGCTGAAAAGTGGTAGGTGAGTCGAGTCTCGAGCGTGACATCCGCAGTAACAATGAAGGTAACGATATCAACACGGTAAAGAATCAGGTGGGACAGCATGCCACTAATCCATGCAATTTTTATTTTTTTAATACATTATTTATGGGTTTTGCCTCTAAACTGATTATTGGAATTTGGGACCAGTTTTGGACCATTACAGATATTTGGCCGTCCCCGGCGATGCTTACGGCGAGTAAATTCGTAACCTAATCCTACGGTCGTGTGTTTATAGCAGTTTCGGAAGTGACGTTATTTGCAGTAGTAAAGGCGCAGCCATACATCAACAGCAATCAGTTTATGTCCGTAAATCGCATTAATGGCGGGTGGACAATCTTTCGAAAAGTCGTGAAAGAAAAGCGTTTAAAAAGTCTGATAGAAACAGGTAAAAGCATGCCTAAAGTCTTTTTGCGGAAAAATTCTACTTTCAAAAGACGTTAGGACAAAGGAACAATGAGCAGCCACCACCCTAGAAATAGAAAACCCTAATTTAATTAAATGTGCAGGAACCGTCGTCTTTGTAACCCACCTTTGGAAATTTTTTTCAGATGTTAAAGCGCGAAGAGGAAGTGCGATGGGAGGAAACACAGGTAGGCCACCACTCTTCTTTTCTGCCCGTCGGTCCCTGCACCTTTTCTCCTTCCCACGCAACCCTCCGAAAAGTATTGGAGACGCCAGAATCCGTCCCACTCCACCTTCTAGCGCCCACCTTTCCAGCGGAGGAGACCTGTTGGGAAGAAGGTGTCCCCTTTCCCTACCCAGACCCCGGTAATTTCTTGGAAAAACCGTGGGAGACATCCTTGGAACGGGCCTTGGTGTGCATGATGCGAGGAATTTTTGCCAGGCAGACGGAGCTCGGCTGGCCCCTCCCGCCGCCACCAATTAGAGTTAAAGAGGCTGGTGTTCAGACTGAGAAACCCGCATTTAGAAATGCGGGGACCAGCATGATACGACACACCCCCGCCGAGGTCGCGGGCTGGCAGAAAAGTCAGAGTGAAAGGTGTGGTGGGGGTGACGGGAGATCCGGTGGAGGTGCTTGTGTTTCTCTTCCATTGCACAGTTCCGGTCACGAGCCACGTAAAACCCGGGCGGCGGCCAGGCCTGCGACTGCCGACGACGTAACCTCCCAGTCCGGCCACAAAAGCGTATTGGAATACGGGCGAAGTTTGTCTCTGGGCCAGTTCATGGTAAGATTTGATCGCTTTGCTTCCGCTCTCTGCCGCAGCCGTATCTTTCCAATAACGTTTTTTTCCGACTAATTCTACTTTTAATTTTAAGAAAGTGTGCGCCACCTAGCTACCCCGTTATACCGAGCGCCCTCGGCAACCAGTATAACGGAGTAGCTAGGTGCTTTCACCACGAAAAATTGGACAAATGCTGCTGTTACTTCGTTTTGTTTACTGCGTTGTATAGGCTTACTGAAATGAAATTACCAGTGTAGTTTTGGATACGGATCTTTTTGCTTGTGCCACTTTTTCTTCCACCGGCAGACGGTTGCAATAAACGTTGCTGTCATTGGCTGGCGCCCGGCTCGGCCGGGTTACTTACGGTGCGTTGTTTTCTTACTCCACCTTTAAAAATTTCTGCAGAACGCGTTCTGGTATTCCAGTCGGAGTAGGCGGTCACTATTAGTAGTATGCCACGGAGAGCAATATGGCGTCCTCTATGGTTCCCATAGATTCTTTTTACCAACGAAAATTACACATCTTCAAAGCGCATTTAAGTGCACCCGGTGATGTAATTGTCATCTGGAATTTAATCAGGACACCTTCCTGACACCTTCTGTCGACAGTACAACTATAAAGGATGATATTCCATAATTCTTGCAGTTGTAGTGCCAAATATGTATTTACTTGTATAAATCTTGGGTCACGGTACAATTAACGATGCATATATTTTTAAAAATTTTCATTCGCTTTTAACCTGCTTGCAGAATATAACGTCTTTAAAAATAGCAAAAAAAAAAAATTATTTGTGGGGAAAACATTCCACCTTTGCAAGGAAAAGTATTGGATTTGAAGTTATTCGGGGCTGGGCATGCGGTCGAAAATGCATTTGGAAGATTAAAAGCCATATTTCCAAGGCTTGGAAAAAGAATGGATAATGGTATTGAAATATGAAATTTAATTGTAAGAACTTGTTGTATAGTGCATAATTTGTGTTTGAACACAGACGACCGGTAGATAAAATCTGGTTTAATGAAAGGGATCGGGCCGATTGCGCATTAGACAGGAATTGCATGGTGGCAAGAAACAATCACAACGCAGTTTTAATCAGTAACGCTATAGCCGGGGGTTTTATTTCGGATTAGGTCGATAAAAATACTACGCTGTAAGACAAACTTTTGTCTGAAACAGTTTTTTCGTTACTTTTGACGTACGCGGTGATTTTTAATTTGCGCAGAACTTTAATAACTTTTCAACTATTACTAATATAAAAGCTGTCGTTTGTGTGTGTGTTTTAATTTCTTATAACTGCTGCAATTTTTGTCCAATCCAGACGAAATTTTGGTTATATTCGTTTTATTTTCTAACGCGGGGCTTCTTAAACTTTTTTTATTCACGATCCCATTTATGATTGTGATTTTTTTTGCGACCCCAAAAATATAAATAAAGATATATACAAATTTGCAAAAACATTACATTACTCTTGCGTTACAATGGAACAGAGACAACTGAATACACCGAAAAGCGATATCACTGCACTAGTTCACACCACAATCAGTGTTGCTGAATCGTTGTCTCGCTGCACCAGAAGTACACACAGCGCAACTTACGAAACCTATGACACAAAGTGTGCCATTTTCAAACTGTCACAAACTATTTTCAATATTTTGCATTAAAATGTCGTGATCCCAAGATTTCGCTAAGCGACCCATAGTTTAAGAAGCCCTGTTCTAACGGAAAGTATACACTATTTCCGAAAATATTAGCTATAGAATAAACATTTTATCGATTTCGGATCGGTGATGGCGCTTACGTTGCAGTGACGTCGGTGACCACCTGACGTTCCTGCTCGACCAGGAAATTTCCCGTAAGTTGAATTTTTAAATATTTTGGCAAATAGCATATTTTAAACTTACTCCATTAAAAATTTTGAATTTAAACTTTAAAAAGTGAATTACAACTTTTAAAAAATCTTTCCATATTGATTACGTGACGTTCTATTTCCAATAGGAAGTAACGATCTAACCAGCGCATTATTCAGAAAATGTTATCGCTCATCCAACTAACATACTGTACTGTACATGCAGTTCATCCTTGTTATGCTTTCGCTATTCGCCCAATGTGAACTAAGCTTTACTCGATGTTGCTCAAGTCGGACTACGCGTTCTTAGGGGTCTCGGTCGTTCTTATTCTTTTAGATCTATAATTTACCCGATCAATTTACTGTTAAGCTTTTCCCTAAGAAATTGTTTTTTTTTTCGACAAAATAGCCAGTCTTTTATACAATTCACCTTTGTTTTATAAATGCGGTTAATTCCGCAAAGATGGTAGTGAAATTTTTTTTCTAGCGACAACGCTCGACAGTTCCGATCTTCGAAGCAAGTCGTCGGAAACGATGTCATGTCTGACGTGTTAATCGCTCTGTTTTTCTCTTTCGCCAGCGAATCGCGCTCAGTGTGAACTAAGCTTAAGAATGGCTTTGTCGAGGGCTACAGAAACAGCGTGACAACGTCAAACTCGACACGAAGCTCTTCTCGGTTCTTCTATCTCTACTTTCTCATAAAAAATATTCCGTCACGTCTACGGGAGAATGTCTAGTATGAAATAAAAAGAAAATTCAAGAAGCATATTATACAGAATTTATTGCCATTTAATGAATGTTTTGAAAATGCTTGCCTTCGCTGGCAATTATAGTTTTTAACTGATTTTTGAAACATTCGATAACGGTAATATTTGAATAGTTGAGCATTGTGATATACTCTGTTTTTAAGACAGCCCCATATAGAGAAATCACACGGGTTTAAGTCTAGATATAAAGCAACCACTCCACGCCGCCCTCAGCATATTATTCGTAATCTAATCCGATTACACGCTTCTCAAACATACAGTTAAGGCTTTTAAACACTTTGTGCCATGGGGTCTGCACCATCTTGCATAAATCGAGCACGACGATGTTTATGCCCAACAAGCGTTTTGGGATAAAACTTTTACAAGTAATCGACATATGCAGCAGAAGTAACCTTCTTTTCGAAGAAGAACGGTCCAATAACTGCTAGCACCCGTAGCACACCAATTAGTACGCTGATAATTGTTCGTGTGTTTAGTTGCCACGTCAACGCAACACTTGGGCGATCTGCCTAGGGGAACGCCTTCCGGGATATTTTTTTAAAGGAAACTGGCCCCTATTTAGACGTTACAGACGTGGAGAAAACCCGGAAAACTCCACGTGGCCAGTTCGTCCGAGCGAGGCGCGAACCCAACACCTAACTCCCAGTGTTTAGGGAACGGAACAGCTCGGCTACTGGTGGGCCAATACACTGATAAAGCACCAATTGGGAAATTAGTAGAAGTTTTATTATAATTTTTTTTACAATAAAAACGTGTCGTTCTAAAGTGAGTGCCACAATTTTGAAAATGACTTAACGTTAATAAATTATTGACATTAAAAATGTAAACATTGTACTATATAGTACTTTTCGAATTTTATTTGAATCTCATTCAGGTGACGTTATTAAAGTTGAAAGTTTTGCGTGAATTAAAAATTGCCTATTATTAAAAATTATTATTATCTCAAATCACTCAATTATATATTTTGTTCATAATGGAAAATAAAATCGTTTCTATTTGTACTCTCACTCTCTTCCTCTTCGTAATGCAGTCTTCCTCGGAAATGGTCATATCTTTCTTTTCGAGTCCTCCGAAGCGGCATTACTTCGTTTCATTTCGGTCGGTAGTTCGTTAGCCCGTTTCTTTCTCTACGACGACCCGGTCACTCTTATTTCGACGTCGTCTTCTATTAATGCAGTGCAAGTTCACTATTTTTGTCGTTCTCTAAAAATACAAGAGCAATTATTTAACAATGTACATAATTTTATTTAAATACACAAAAAAGGATGTAACTTGTACGAAAACATTAATTTATTATAGTAAATGAGGATTACATATGTTGTAACAACAACGAAGAAAAATCATCGGGACTTAAATTACACAAAACTATACGTAAAATATAGATTGCGAATGTGCTTAATAAACATTGTCGGTTGAGTATACTACACTCAACCGGTTTTACATAGTTCTGCAGTTGTAGATTCTACAATGTTGTGTTAGACACAGTATTTCGAGAAGTTAACTTATAACCGTCGAAGATGATATAAGTAACGGACCTCGATAGAATAGAATACATCCGACGATAGGTGACCGTAAACGTTCTAGCATCACCCTACCGCAAACTATCTTCCATTAATTAATTAAGGATAGACTTTCGGCCAGCCCGCGCCCTGTAGCTTAATCGAACGAATGGCCGAGCGGTCGAGGTGGCAGCCTACCGTTCCGTGGAGCCGGGATGGAAAAATTTCCAGGAATTTTTCGGGGGTAGTCCGTCCAAATATATCGGGCCGCTCCGTGCTCGGCCCGGCCGAAAGAGGCGCTCTTCGTGCCCGCAGGACGGAAAGTGATATATCTACTAGTAGCCCGGGACGCCCCCTAGTGGGCGTTATTTGTTTTTTTTCGTTATTCTCCGTGGTATAAATAATAAATTCCTATCACAAATAACAATAATTTATTGTTAATTTAAAATCATCGCTAGGGCACCCCTAGTGGGCATTTTAGGCATACCGTTACCGATTACAGATATACAAATACGCGATTATTATATATTAATATAATAATGTCAAATATATATATATTTATCACGACAAAGTACTCAAAGATATACGCTTTGCCGCCGTTAGCGGAAAATTTACTATTACCGGGTAGAAATGTCTGGCAGCTCGAATTCTCGCCCGTCCGAATATGGGCTAAGGCCAACGGGTTTTTTTGTGGCTGGGAGACGCGTCTTCCGGGCGAGAAATCGCCTGGGAGACGATCCAGGGTGTCCGGGTACGTTAGAGCCGCCGCAAACTAGCGCTTTGCGAGAGCGCAACCGATGACGTCAAAGGCTCCGCCCTTTTCTTCTTGCCCGCGCGGTTTTTTCTTTGTGAGAGCAGCGATACGAGAGTACGTTCGCTATTGACAGAAGTCAACAGCTAGAGCAGTCGCGCTAGCAAAGAGAGCGGAGAAGACGGATGACTACACGAACGTGTCACACGTCGAAAAAGAAATAATAGAATTTTATCGATGTAGGTAAATTACATAATTAATACATTCGATATTGAAAAGAAAACAGTATAAAAGTTGTCTGTAAATAGTAGAGGAGAAGGTGGTATTACGGCGAATTGTAAACGAGGTATCGTAACTACACCCACATTTTTTGTGCGAAAAGTACCGGTAACTATTAAACTAAATGTTCCTAATTGGATTTTTCGCTAGCGTAACTATAAGTATGGTTTTTGAAGGCTTCCGTACAAAAAGTCAGAAAGTAGGCTTAGAGAAAATCGGGTGGTAACAAGGAACCTTACCGTATGTTTTTAAAAAATGCTTTAATGTATCCAAAAACAAATAGGAAAGTACAAGGAATGTTAAATAATTACAAAATTATTTACTCCAATGTATTTTATCGAAAAAATGCTTTTATAATAGAAAAATATGACTTCCGGCAGTTCTTTTTCGATATTCTCGGGAAGAATTGGCTTTATACGTAGTGTCTTTTTCACAAATTGCTCCAAACGAATGTCTGCTCGCAAATAGAGAGTTCGGAAGAGTTGGGTTCCGTACTAAAAACACCAATGGAATCGCCATCTCGAATTAACTTACATCTGTCCAGACCAAATTTTAAAACACGTGAACATCGCGCAGATTAATACGTACCCCTAAAGCCTGGACTCCACATTATCGGAATTCGCGACATAATCGTAAAACTGAAAGCCAAACTGACGAAACTTTCAGTTTTGTAACGTTCAGTTGGACAGAAACAAAACTGAAAGCGGAGTTAAAAATTATTTAACTTTTCCGTTTTCGTCCCGCGCTTCTATCGTACTGCAACCAATAAAACGCGAGGATTTCTGACGCGTAGTCACGTGCATTAGTCACGTGCTGTTTGATCATCGTAATGGCGGAAAGTGTAGCAAAAACGACGAGGAAACAAATAGATTTAGAATTCTTCATCGAAGAAGTTAGAAAATACAGATGTCTGTACGACAAAAAATGTAAATAATTCAAAGAGTATTTACAATTTCATTGTTAATTAATAAATGCAGAGAAAGCGTGGCAAAATTCGTAGCGTCGTTCGTGTTTGACTACGACAATTACAGAACTGACCAACAGATGGCGCATTTCTAGTGGAGTCAAGTTAAAACGAAAACATAACTGAAACGAAAATTCTATGTTTCAGTTCTGTTTCTGAGTTTCTGTTTTCAGGTAATGTGGAGTCCAGTCTTAAGAGATTTTTGCGCGGTCGAAATCTTGCGGCTTCCGGCAAAGAATGACAAACGAATACAAAAAGTTTTATGCGGCGGAAGAACCTGGCCCGGAGGTGTAATAACCGCCAGGCGTATGAAATGCGCCGAAAGATTTTCGCGGAAAAAGAAATACGGCCAAGCCGGTGGATAACGATCGACTAGACGGGGGAATAGAACGGTGACGAAATTGCCGCGCGATAAATATTTCCAAAAACGAAAAAGCAGCCGGACGAGACGGAAACTGTTCTGTAAAGAAAACGTACAAGTTACGGTAGAGGCCAGGAAGACGCGTAAAATTGTGTGGCAGAAAACTGAATCAGAAATCGGCTTTCGGTTCAGTTTCTGTTTTATGCTTTTATGTCAGAACGCACCTACGTAAAAATTCTGCCACTGCCACTAACGGCGCTACATTTTATTACTTTTTTTCTCTCGTATATCTATCCCTTTCTTCTGTACTTGCATTTTTTCGCCGCTTCCTCCGCTATAATATAGAAAATTTAAATTAATCGACTCGTATTCCGAATTCGAGTAAAGAACGTGTGATCTAAATACTAGGTTTATACGTCGATTCTACTAGACCTACCTGTTATTTGAAATTTAGCACCTATGGCCATCCGTAAACGTTGTTTAAACACAGTATCTTTATACTTTACACCGATGTGGTCGAACGGATTGGATAAATTCCTCTATTTCATTTATTTTTCGGTTTTTCGAAATCGTCACAATTGTAGGTTAACATTGTTAGAATAAAAACCGCGTGTCTACTTCGACGTCACGAAGACTTTTCTTCGTTGGAGGAATTTTGGCGTAAAAACTAGAGACACGCTCTACTCTTTTTTTCAGTCGTGTTTCGGCCAAAATTTCAGAAAAATTTTACGCTAGATTTTACGCACGCGTGTTCCTGGCCATAAACGACACCGGCCGAAATCTGGGGCCCGGATCGGCCGGTGTGGTGGGTTACCGCGTGGTTAAATACGACAAATTACCACGTATGGCATCCGCAATGGGTCCAGCCGGTCCTAATCCCATTTACTATCGGCCACAAAATATCCATCGCCCCTCTGGCCGCAATACAGTCCGGGAACGTTCGAAACGGTTTCCGTGATAAAAGGGAAGAGAGAAAGGGAAGCGTAATTTTACTTCTTCGGAAATACGGGAGCGGATAAGCCGAGTGGTAAGTGCGGGACAAAATGACAGTAGAAGGGAGGAGAGATGCAAGTATTTCTTCTCCGGAAAAAGATTAATTTGCCAACAAGCCAATGCTGTTAGTAACGTAGGTGGAAGCGTTTGGAAGAAAGGTGGGAAAAATTTGCGCGTAGTGCGCGTGCCGAAGGAGTACGCCTATCCAAACCAGGTTTGGGTCGTTAGATTAAACTAAATTTTGTTTGGCTCGACGGTCGATCGTACGGGATTAATTCCGTTAAGAAAACGCCTTCCGTGGATATGCCGGGTAAACGATACATTTTCGACGGACCGAGCTAAATACTGGTCGGCCGAAACGACGAATATAGACCGATAAGTCGGAGGCGAAATTGTTTTTAAGAATGGCGATTATACGCCGAGTAGAACGGCCGGGAGCCGCATAAACATTGCTCTACAAAAGAACTAGGTCCTCCTCTACGTGCCTATCTTTGTTTCGTCCTTTTCGAAAATGTTCGGGCCCGGCCGACGGCGCCGAGTCACTAGGGACGATGAAAAAGACGGCCGAAGTTGTCGAAGGGATAAGAGCGAAATCCAACTACTCGCTCGTCTCCACTCTTCGTCCGACATTCGGACCGCTTTTTATGGAAAGCGCGAAAAACGCACTCCGACGTCCGACCGAGACATTCGAATGAACGGAGTTAGAATAAAGGACGAGGGTGCCGGCCGGCAAAGTCCGGGGTGGAAGGTGGCACTTCGGACCCTTAACGGCGGAAGTAAATTGGCCAATTTACGGCGCGTCCGTGGCCAGAAACCGCGGTGGATATCGGCAGTATTTTATTTAAAACTCTTCGGGCCGTCGACGCAATTCCTTTTCAGCTTTGCCTGGGGTAGAAAGGAATGGCGCGGACGAAAGGAGTTTTCTTTTAGTTAAAGAGCGGCGATTGCTTTTCTTTCAGACCGCTTTGGCTGGCGAAGACTGTGGGCCTGGCCACCGAGAGGAGGCTTCCGTCTACGACGCCTATCTTCAACGGCTGCTGATCAGGTAAGCCCCGACGCTCCTCTTCCCTTTCTAAACTACGCTCCCGCCGCTTAACGTATAATCTGCGCTTTACTTTCCATTCCCCTTCCTTTCCCTCGCCAGTTTGCGCCCAATTTCCGTTTCCCGGGTGGCGGCCGCCACCTTCTTACCCGACTCTCCTCCGCGGAGGAAACCGTTTACCTCTTCGGCCGGAAAGGTGGGCCGGAGTTTCGGAAAATATAGTATTTCAGCAAATTCGTACGTCCGTCGAGTGGGCGGCGGCGGTAACGATTTACACCGGTAATCGAAATTTAATTGAAAAAGCTACCGGCCGTCGGGGACGTTTTGCGGCCGCATCCGAAACGAAGGTTACGTTGTCCGTCCGCGCCGGACAACGTAACCGTAAATTATTCCGTCCTAACGTTAATTTATAACGGTAATAAAAACGATGGAGATTCCGCCGCCTTCAAATTCGTGTCACCACCGCTTACCGTCCACACCTAATTGCTGCATTTACCGTAGCCTACTTCTTTTTCGCCAAATAAGTACTTTGGCCCTCTTCGGCCTTACTAGAAACATCGAAACTGCGTACGAGTTACAATTTACCAATTACTCTCGGTTACTTTCGACCGTTTACCCACGAAAAACTTTTGCTCGCATTCTCGAATTCTTCCTTCACCGTCTTTCCGGTTCTTTTATTCACCGGGTTACGTTACCGTCAAATTATCGCCCCGACCTTCGGAAGAAAACCCCACCCTTGCCCTGCGCGCGCTACCGCTCCCCCTTAATACCCAGAGGAATCTTCCTTCCATCGGCTCGGGCGGAAGCGGTTCGGCTTTCGGGCGACCGAAGGACGGACGATTTCTCAAACGATTGTTTTTTCCAGACAAAGGAGAGAAAGGGAGGAGCTGGAGAGACGTCACAGGAGGGAACTCGAGTCCTTTCGACGGGAACGACGCTCCGAAGAACTCGACGCTCGACCCCTTCCCGAACCTCCGCCGGGATGCTCCGCCTCCCACGCCCGTCCCCGGGCTTCCCGGCCCGACCGTCTGACCTTCGAAACCTCTTCCGGCTCCGTCCTTTCCGTCGGCGGCCGCGCCTCCGCCCCGGCCGCGGAAGGAGCGGGCGGCCCGTGGGAGATCGATCCCCCCTCTTCACCCGCTCGGACCGGCAACGCCACCCTGACCGAAGACCTGCTTCGGTTGGTGCGGGGCCTGGGAGCCGGAACGGATCCCGCTCCCGGGGGCGGAGGGCGGAGCGTCACCCTGGACCAGATGAAGGAGATGCGACTGACGGAGACGCCGCCCCGGAGCCTCTTCTCTCCCTCCTCCTCTCCCTCGGCCGGAAGTCGTCCCTTCCGCCCGCCGGGTGCCCGGAGCGAGGGGGCGGCCGTCAGCTGGAGCACCACCGATCGACCTTACGTGGCCTCTTCCGCCTCCTTCCGCTTTCCCGCCCGCCGCGGGCGGTGACCGTCTTCCGGCGGCCGGGGGCGGGGGGAGGCGGGGCCTCCGCCGCTCCCGGTCCGAAAAGGAGGAGCGCGGTCGTCGGACCTCCCCCTCCGGCAGCCGCCGCGCTCTTCTCGGACGTTTTTTTCTCGCGCGGAGGCGACGCGTCTCGGTAGACGGCGCGGCCTCCTCCGACGGTTGGCTCAATAAAGTCTTTGCTTACGTAATCCGAGTCCGACTCTTCCTTTGTCCCGTCGATTTACACGCGAAGGCGAAAGCGCGATTTGTACTTTGTCACTTTTACGAATAGACGGCGATTTAAAAAACCCGATATATACAGCAGTTACCACGTTAACGTTGTTTTTGTTTACCTTATGGAAATTAAATTCTGTATCTGTATTATTTTCAATACCGATCTTTCTTTCGCGCTGCCAGTCGAGACAAAAACGTTTTCGTCATTGGCTGGCTCTTGCCAGCGCACTTACATTGGCCGACGTGAAAATGTTTAACTCTCTTCGCCAGGCGCTCTGACGCTTCGCTTCCGACGTAAATCGCTCTCGACGATAGCGTTTCCGACGGCGACAAGTTTTAAGAAGGGAGAGGCCTAAACCCCGAGCGGATGGCTCTTCTTTCTTTTTCTCTTTTATTGCGGACGGAGGCGGTGTTGAAAGGTTTGCCGCCGACCGGGAGTAAACTGACGCGACCACCGCCGTTCGGTAGCTCGGCGACGATATCGTACCAGCGACCCGTTTGGGGGAAAAGAGCGTCGGAAAGCCGAGAGCGGGGACGACCGAAGTTCCGGTCGGAATATTTGGCCACCGAGCGCGGACGGAAGGGGCGTACTAAAAGGTATCGAAATTTCGGGTAACGTAGGCGCCGGCTTCTTTCCGTCCGCCGGGTTGGTGTACGTTCGTCTTTTCGGAGGTGGACGGGCACGCTTAGGTGGTTTGTGACGGGAGTGGGTTTCGGCTTCTTCTTCCGGTTTATTTTCTTGTTTATAAAAGAACGCCGCCTCTTCGAACGTCTACGGAGGAAAACAGAAAAGAATCGACAAATATTACGCCGGAAGTCGATGGACAAAGCCACGACAAACCAATTTTGAACATAATTTTTAAAAACTCTGGAACTCGGCATTTGCCTAGATTCGTTACTCGGATTGTTCCGGTGTATTATCATTTAAAATGTCGGTGACGATTTTCCCACCGTCGGCTCCAACACGGGCAAACTACGAGTCCTTCGGGTATTTCGGATAGAAACGTTACCATATTTTTTTATTGTGTTTCCGAGGTAACTATTTTCATTCTTACCATTAATTAATTTGTGGCTGGCCGGTAAAACTTGTTGTATATATAAGCCATGGATTCGGTCTATTTTATCAGTTCGATAATATTCCGACACTCAAAATGTAGGTTGGGGACGGCTGCAATAAAGCCATGTTCCCCTCGTAGTTCGGGTTTCTTCGTTCAATTAGGCAGTTAACAAACATCCCTTATTTAATAAAAAGTAAAATACATCTGGATACGAGTCCAATCACCAGGAACAACTATTTCCATTGCAGAGACAACCTGTCTTTATAGGCTATGCCTCTGCACAAATATGTAAAACAGTTTAAAATGTTCACAGGTGACAATCCCAACACAATTAAAAGTATAATTTGTATACTTTTGTCTCTGCAATGGAAATAGTTGTTCCAGGTGATTGGACACGGCAAGCAAAATTGGACTCGTATCCAGATGTATTTTACTTTTTATTAAATTGTAATTCTGCCAGCCATTTTCTACAAACGTTCCTTATCTTATTTTTGCTTCGGCACACGTACGACATAATTTACTAGCGGACCAGCCCGGAGTTGCTGGGGTAAAAACTAACGGTACCAAAGATTAAGATTATTAGATGGTAGCCCATCTTACCCGTTTCACAGGGTGCGAGAATTAGGTTCACTGTCTGTCTCGAGGCTAATTAGATAATTTTTAGACGGGTCTAAAAATATGTTCCATTTCCCGCAAAACGCGTGTAAAATAGTCGAGTAGAAGCCGAGTTCTCCGGGATAGTCGTTAATATTTACATAAATGACCCCTTTGAACACGTACGCGGACGATACCGTAATTACTCACTCTGGTACAGAAGCTAAAATTCTTGCAGACAACTTAAATAAAATATTAAGTAAAATTGAAATAATTACACGGAAACGAATAAGTTAAAAATAAATAGAAGTAAGTCAAAATTTCTTCGTTTTGTTAATAGAAATAAAACCGTTAATCCGGATCATCGGCAAATCCGAATTAATAGGGATAAAATCGCCGGCAGAGCCGTCTGTTACGTTTTAGGACTCGGTGTGGAAAGAGGACGCCGTCTCCGACTCTAGTTACAGACGGAAGCCGATAATAGAGAGGTTGCGTCGCGAGCGGAAGTACACGGTTTACGTTTTAACTCCGAGAAAAAATCGTCGCGCGTCGACTGACGGGAAACATGTTGAAAAAACGGCGGAAACGTTTAACCACGACGAACGTTACCGGCCAAGGTAAATAAACAAATTAAACTATTTTAATGTATTTATAGGATGTTTAATAACACTAAATAATTATTTTTAATTGGCGCCGTGTCTCCTACCGTACGATAGGACTACCTCGTACTTTTGTCGGGGGAAGTAATGGCTTACGTAAATTCGGAAAATTTTTAGAAAATTTACAAGCCAATTACGCCGTCGATGGTAGAAGATGCCGCGGAAGAACAAACCTACTTTAAGATAAGCTATTACCAAAGCAAATATATGTAAATTCTATAGACGCTTCGCATCGCTCGCTAAAAAATTAAATAATTTCTGGATTAAAATCGTCCGTTTCTTCCCAGTATTATTCGTAAATGCTTAAATAATCGTTATTTTAATAAAACGCTTCACAATTTTAACTCCAAACACAAAAAAATGAAGTTTAAACCCATCTACTCGCCACGCTGAACGTATCAAACGCCATTATCGACTGTCTACAACAGAGTTTCTCAACCTCTAACGAACCGTCGCCCCCTTCAATAAAACAGTTTGTAGTATCAGCCCTTCGATTCAAAATTCCGATGCCCAGGGCAAAGGCTAACACCAAATTTGTACCGCATCGAATGGACTAGTGACTAGTGTAATGTTATTTGTTTAATTATTGTACGATATAACGAATAAAATATCTAATTATTCTTAACATAATGTTTTACTATATCGCCCAGAAAATTGTTTTTCGCCTCCAAAATATAAATTGCTACTAATCGCTCCCTTAACGTGAAAAAACGCCCACGTGGGGGCGATATCGCCCCGTTGAGAAACACTGCTCTAGAACAGGGATGGCCAACTTTTGTGTACATAAGATCTACTTTTTATCCTAAAAATGTGTCGCGATCGACTCATTATCGTAGACATAGTCTAAGTAGGGGATGGGCATTCCGCGGCCCGAGTCGCATAAAATGTGTATAAATATATCAATTTCCTAGCTTAAGAAGTACGCGACAAAAATTCAAACGTTATTTTCTACAACTTATGTGTGCGAATAGTTTTTCCCGCAATGAAAAACTTAAAGCGAGAAACCGGCTAACAGACTCGCCTCGAAACTAATTTAAAACTAGCAGTGATTAAATATCAAAAATATTTGATATTTAATCAAATATTTTTGATACATTACGTTTACATCAGTTCTATAAGCTACATTAAGTATACCTATTTTATTTTATCTATATATATAAAAATGAATGTATGGCTTTGTGTCTGTATGTCCTTCATGCATTACCATACCGTTTATCCGATTGCCACGAAGCTTTGGGAAGTTGTTTAATACACTCCCGCCAAGGTTTCTGGCATTTATCCCACGATAGATGGCGCGCGTTTACACGAGCATTCGAGCACTGTTCGATCGATTTCAAATTGTGAAGACCATTTCCCTCCTTCAAAAAATATCTCTATATAAGCATTTGTCAACTGTTATTTACGATATTTGTAATAATTTTTGTTTATTTTGTTAATATAATAATTTTTGTTTATAACACTTTATTGTGTTAGAAGCATAAATTTTTGTTTAATCACTATTTCAACTGTTTTTTGATAATTACGTATTCGCTCGAACTTCGTTAAAACCTTAACTGTATCCCGAACAACAACCGAAGTCGTAGGAAGAAATTCGCCTATTTTACCGATCTAGGTATCCCCCCTTTTTCCAAATTTTAATATCGACTCGAAATAATTTAAAAAGACAAATTACAATAAAACGGTTTATTATCCAACTCTCAGAAATTTCACAAGAGAGGAAGGAGCAATTAAATAATTAAAATTATAAAGGATTAAAATATATATATATATATGTATGGGGAATATCGCGCTTCTGACAATCGCTGCTTGTGGGCTAAATTTGGAGAATCCGTGCTTCTCGCATGGATCGCTCACGCGTCGGAAAACCTGATTTATTGGTGTACGCACCAGACGAAAAAACAAAAAATATCGTGTATCCACAAGCACTCCAATAAATAAATAGAATTGAAACGACACTTTGAAATGTTTTCCCCGTGAAAATAATACAGTAGAGCGTCGTTTATCCGAATCAATTGGGGTTGTTCGGATAACTTATTTTTCGGATAAGCAATTATGTACGAAAAAATATATTAATTTATCCCGTGTTGAAATTTTTCTCCGTTGCGTGTCGCTTCGCGTTGAATTTTCGTCGATATTAAGCCTAACGAAGACTATTGTATTAAAAATTATTTTTTTATTTTGTATCAATTATTGTTTTTATATTGAAAAATATAAAAACAATAAAAAATTATACTTCAGAAGTTAATTTAGTATCAAAAACGTAAAATATTTGAGTAGCCCAAGACATAGCCAAAGATTGCAGCGCCACAGCACTGGCGAAAATTTAAATTTGTCGACTGGAATTCCTTCGGATAAACGAGGCTCTACTGTAATAAGTTTCAATAAAATGATAAAATGTAAATTGAATTTTATCATAACGAGTTTGCTTGAATTTCCTTTCTTCTGAGATCGCAGCAATGCGCGACGGGTAAGCTAGTAATTATATATGAATAAATAATTGTGATTTACCGGCATTTCCCCCCCCCCTCTTTTATCTTGTATGTGGCCGGAATTAGTTCAAATGTTTCGAAACGCGGCCCTTACACAGCAAAAGGTTGTCTGTCCCTGGTCTAAGTGGCGAGGGAGAGGGAGGTGTGAAATACATACTAAGCTTAAAAAAGAAAAGCCACAATTTTATTTAAAACACGAAGAAAAGGTACTTAAATTTTAAAGAGAAGAAAATTTGAATTTCAACGTTGTCACTTTCGGGGACCACCGCTTCACCCTTCTTCTCTCTACCGTGTCCCGACGTACTCTCTGTTATGTTTATTGTCTCGAGGTTACAACCAAAGTGAGCGCTCAGGGACCGTTCCCGTGATGCACCAGCAACGATCGCCACCTGGCGGACTCACTAATATTTTACATTTTAACATTTTAATACAATACATATTACACTCTCTCCGTCCCTTCTTTTCTCCGGTTTTACCACCCTTTGTCTACATTTCTTATTTCCCTTTTACGACTGTACGCAAATGGATTGCGCGTGGACCGACAAAACCGCATCCGAGGGAGAACGAGGAGGTCCGATATCACTACAGTAGCGTTCGGTTACAACTTACAAGCGTAATACATCAAGTCGAGACATCGCGAGCGATCGACCAAAATTGGTTTCGCGATCGACTCGTTGGCCACCCCTGCTCTAGAACAGTGGTTTTCAACCGGGAGTATACGTGTATCCCCAGGGGTACGAGCATAAATTGAAGATTTTATAATGAATGTAACTTTCATTATAAAATGGCGTATGTTAATCAATTTGCTGCAAATTATTAACACGAGAAACGACAAAAACTTGCTTTAAAATATCCCAGTATGAACACCAATTTCCCTTTATTCGGATGACCTTGCTAAAGTTTTGGCAAGCTCGTTTATTTGCGAGTTCCGTATTTATTTACTGTCTATTACAGTATCTAGTTGTAAAGTATTAGGGATTTTTATACGACACGGGACTACTGTATGTGCCAGTAAGGCGTTTGGGAATATCGCCGAAGGTTGTTATACACGGTAAGGAAATCCTTTGAGGATTAACCGTGATTTTTTTTCTATCTATCCATTTTTAAATAAAAATAATTCTTTATACGTTGGGAGATATTTTAATAAGTTTTGTAAATTACTATGTTCGATCCATCCAGTTATATCCGAGTTTTTTTCGTCTGTTAAGCACATCCTTTGAGGATTTCCTTACCCTGTATACCAGCCTAACCTTTAACGGGTACTTTACTCGGGTTCGCCGTTAGTATGACAGGCCTGGGCTTACGCGTACTCCGGAAATAACTGTGTACAAAGGTCAGTAAGGATCTCAAATATTTAATATTAACTGAATTATTCACTATGTACAAATAGTACACTTAGTAGGAATCAAAAACAATTTATTCGATGAAAAACCCGACAAAAATAATACAATTTACTTACTATAACTTATGCACTATTTCCCCTTGGAACTCGAGAATGTCAAACAATTAGAACTTTGTGCGATGAATCTTAGAATCTTATCCGTCACCTGAATACTAGGAACCTTTTTCCCGTTATCCAACTTCCTTCGCTATTTTCAAAACTTGCTTCCAATCTCGCTCTGGTCGTGCTCGTTTTATACTCTGAGGTGACGTCACAATTATTTCTGGAACCACTCCCCTGGTTTACATACTTAACTTCTAACAATTAATTTGCGTTTCTTTTCCACGGTTTGGGCACAGTTGTTACGTAACGGAGAGAAAATGGCCATTGGTCAGACAATGATTCTGTAAGAATTTCGTGTTTTTTGGAGTCGGAGGATCTCGAAACGTCGAGATGTGCAGAAATTTCGGCGATTTTTCCCGTTTGTGGGCGGGAGACGAGATTTTCTTGGCCGAATTTAAAGCTTAATAACTGCGCGCTTTTTGTCGAAATGTTTCGAAATTTCCCGAGGAGCTTTGCGTATGGGGCATCGATGCTAATAAATCTTATCGGTTAAAGGTCGAGCGGTGGGGATGGCGGCTGATATTTCCCGTAGAGTCGAACTTAGTGACGATTTTTTTCTGTAATTTAAATTGTTAAAAAGTTCTCTTTACGTAATTTTATACGTAGCTTAGGCGGCAAAAACATATGGAAATAAACATATTTGTTTGGCGTCATTTGTATAATTGGCCGATGGAAAATAACGGAAATGTACGACATACTTTTATACCGTTGAACTTAAACTGTGTTTCGGCATGGAAAAACGTCGATATACTTATACGGGAGATGCCCGGAGGTTGTTTATTCCAACGATACTCGGTACGACGCCTCATCGGTCACTTTAACGATGACTTGGCTTAACGTTTTCGCCTTTCACTATTTTCCCAATTGTCGTTTTGTAATTTTTTCGTTAAAAGTGACTTTTTGTTTATCGTCGCCCGTAACTTTTTTCGGACATTGGCGTTTATACGAAAGGTCTATCATTCGAATATGTTTACGCGGGAGCGGATGTAGGTTTTCCGGGGCCTAGGGCTTATCCCAGTCCTACGGGGCCCCATTTTTTGTTAATGCAGATAATACCGTAAATTATCACGATTATTATATTATTAATACCAACTATTTTTTACTATACGGTAATTAGTCGTTGTTAACGAAAAAGTATTAAAAATTTACGATAACCATGGAATATTTGCGGGCCCCGGAAATTTAGGGCCCGGGGCTTAAGCCCTATCAGTCCCTACGTAGATCCGTCTTGCCTTTACGCCATATTTTTGTTTGGCGAGAAAGTAGGGGCGGTGGGTGGCGTTATAGTCGAAGCCGAAGGTTCTGCTAATAATTCTAATGTAAAATATAGAAATAGACGCCTCTCCCACACGGTTGGGGCGAGTTGCCTACCCGATTTAAAGGAAAGACGCGTACTTTTTCCGAAATATTATATTACAAACTTAATTAAATTTATTACATTTAGACGCTTACGTAATATAGAATGAAGGAAACCCATGCCGATAGAAGAAAATAGACCGAACGGGACTTACTGGTTAGTTCTTCCAGCCCGAACGGTCGAAATTACTACGAAGCGAACAAAGAGTTCGATATTGGAAATAGTATTTTTGGGCGGATTTAAAGACAGTAATTTAGCAAAGCTCTGGGATCAAATTCGACGCTAATGTACTGTACATACGCAAAACGAAAGATAAAATTGTTTATCGTACGATTAAGTTACAACACGGAGACACGTAAAGAAGATGGGATTGGACGCGCCACCAACGGTACAAACGACGGGCGAGAATACCGCGGAGTAGAACGAGTACGGGAAGCGCAAAATGTGGGTTAAATTAAACGTTAGACGACGAGACGATGCCTCGACTTTTACCAAAAGACGGCACTGGCAATTCATTTCTTCCGAAATCCGAATTAAGCCGCTCACCCGCGTAGATAAGCGCGGCTTCGCTCCGTAAGTAATTTTTCGTTTTTAGTCGAATGCTCCTCGGGCGTAAGAAGGGCGTCGCATTCACGGCGGCATTTTTACCCTTTCTTTATCCTTCGGCGGCGCAATTTTCCACTCTTTTTCCGTCTTCCAACCAACTCCGGCCCGTCCATTTATCCTAAGGGATTCTTCTTTTTTTCCCACTTCGGATACGAAGACACCGTTATCTTTGGCGCTGGCTTATTGTTCTTCCCGCTTGCCGGCACTAACAATAGCTATTTCCAGTAAAAATTATTATAGTTTTTTTATTTATTGGTGCGAAAATGCGAAAAAGAAAAGAAATTGCTGGTCGCGGATCTTTATAAAGAAATATAAATATCTAAAAGACGAAAAAACTGTCGTCGACGCGTTTCTTACAAGAAATAACATTCGTTTTGGGAGAAACTTCACCTTTTCTTTTAATCGATTTTGGACGTTAAATTAAAAACGCCGAGCGAATTTCCTTTCTTACGTCCTAATACTTGCCGCCGCTTAACTGTTTAGCCACGCGTTAAGTCCAGAGGTCGGCTTCCCCTCCGTCCTCGCCCGGCACGCGCTATCCATAGGCGTAAATAAACAGAAATTTTCCGGTACGCGGCGGCGGCCACCAGGATCCACCAATTATAATCCATCTTTTTAAAAAATTGGCGCAAAGGCCGAGCCATCGGACCTGGCGAAATTCCAGACATTTTAGCCTTTCCGCCTATTTTTTATCAATATAATTTTATCGGCTGACAGATTCCGGAAGGACGCGTAGGGTAGACCGGCTAAAGGCGCGTAAACTACATTTTAACGCCAATAAAGCTAATCGCCGGCCTTAAATAATAACTTATTTAAGGCCGGGAGAACGGCCGGCGGTTACGGTTATCGCGGTCCGAGATCCCCAATCCCCGTTTTTTCGCGCTTCCCGACCCCCGGGTCCAGCCACGGACCACTTTTAAATACCGTAACAACGCCGAGGAACGGAGTTTGGAATAATTTTAACACGGGCAGCGCGTCCAGTAAGTCGGACGGGGGCGAAAGGAGCGGGCGATTCCGCCATTTTACTTTTTCGTCTCTTACGTATAAACGGGAGGAAAGTACGGAGGAAAGCCACTCCCGAGAATCTTCACTATTTCCCACCGAATGGCGTTCGGACGTCTTTTTCTTCGCCCCCTTCCCGCGCCATAACTCTTCGTCTTTCGTCGAAATTTTGCCCAGAGGCGGGGGTATTACGGGATCGACGCTATTGAATTTCGGTAGATAATGGCCAAGGAGCCAGAACGCCCGATATCCGGAGCAGTCCGGATAATTTAAAATGTTTTTACGTTATCGGTAACGTAAAGACTTTTTAAAATAAAATTCCGTAACCGCGAGTTAAACTTTTTCCCGGGGAAGTTAGATGGATTTTTTAAAGGGAAAATAGTCTGCGCCGGTTTTTCCCGCTTTCCTCCGTCCGCCCGCCGAAAGGGACGGAGACGACGTCGAAGGGTAAGAAGTTGTCGCGCCGTTTCCAACCAAACCCGTCTTTTTAGGAGGGAAAGAACCATTAACCCCGCTCTTGGTTAACGAAGAAAAGTTTCACCCTCCGGCGGCGCTTCCGGTCTTGGATGGGGCTTACGAAAATACCCGGGAGAGAGGCGTGGAAGGAGACGTTGCCTAACCGTCAAAGGCGGTCGACTCGGGCCGTCCGCTAATTTCTTCTTAATTCCATGTCGGTCACCGGGTTAGATCTCGTCATTGGCACACTTTTCGCTTTTTAAGCGTCCTTACCGGGATAGGTTTAATCGCCGTTTTTCGGGCCGCGCGGAAAGAAAGGCCCGTCCGGATAACCAAGCGCCAGTTTTCCTTTCGATTATTAATTAGACTTACGAACCGGTGGCCGTAACGCGGTCCGGCCGTACAATTACGCAAATATTCCGCAACCGGAGAAGACGGTTAAGCAATTTGGGATTTTTCCCAACTCCGTCGTAAAATGACGCGGATTTCGTCTCAGTTTCTAGCAAATTAATCGGTTGTCGTTTCGTAAGCAGACCCGAATTCCAAACTTTTCCGGTTAATTGTATTTATCGCCCGAGATAACGATTGCATTTTCTACTGGATTCTCGGACGACCGAACAAATTTCATACCCGTTTACTTTTTTCTATTACTTTAACTTTCGCTATTTGTCCGCTAAACCTTCTACTCAAACCACGAAACCGGTCGAAATTCTTCCGTGTCCGACGGCATCGTTTCATAAGCATCGAATAAGTCGGGCCCGGTAAATAACGTGTAAATAGTCTACGTCTACGTACAGTACGACGGTGTAATTGTCCGCCCCAAGACGTCGGCCGACACTCTACATTTTTATAATGTAAACTGGCGAGACGACCATCGATTGCCCTTAACTAAGTAAACCCGCCACCGTCAAAAACGCTCGGACTACCTTTCTTCTTCCCGACTTTCCCGGGAGTCGAACGACGGACGAAACGTCCCGCTGCTAAATAAACTTCCGAGGTCGGAGTCGGCTTTCCACCACCCGGCCGCAGGCACGCGTCGTCCCACCACCCATTAACCGGAACCGCCCGCCCCGCCGGAAGTCGACCGATTCGGGCTTTAAATTAAAAGTCCCGAGAAGTAAATTTCTTTCTCCCCTCCCGGAAAAGTCTCCCGGCATTTTTTCCGCCGTTTTCCTTTCCCACGGACAAATATCCGGTCCCGGCCAAACGGAAGTGGAAAGGCTTTCCGGAGAAGGCGGGAGGAGCCGGACTCGCCCGGTAGGAAGGAAGATGTCGCACCGGAAGTCTTTCGACCGCCACCTCGCCGGGGCCCTTCCGTCGGTTTGTCCCGGGCAGCCACCCCAACGCAAATTCGCCCTTCCCTCACTCACCCCGGCGGGGGAACCGCTCTTCCCCCTCTCCTCGGACCGCGCCGACTTCCGTCGGCCGCCCGCAGTGCAAGAGCGCGGCCGCGGAGGGGAGGGAAGAGAGGGGAAAACCGAAACCGGGTTTGTGTGTCGACCGGCGAAGCGTTACGAAAGAAGCTCCTTCGGATTTACTCGCTTTCCGTCGACCTCGGTCCCTTTCCCTTTTCTTTATCGGTCGCCGGCGGCGCTCCGGCCGACGGTTTTTTCCCCCGGTCCGAGCCGGGGTGGCGCTGCGACTCGGTCGGCCGCGCGGCGCTCATTCTTATTCCCGTCGCGCCGCCCATCGCACCGCCGGCTTTCCATGGCGCAGTTACTGCGAGTGTCTCGTCCGGGGGACCCGGATCGCCTCGCCCCCCGCGGTTCCGAAGAAGCTTTCGATCTGTCCTGGTGCCGACTGGGAGTGACTCTGACTCGGGGAATCTTCTCCAAGACAGGTGAGTGCCGCTTCTTAGTCCGCTCGGCCGGGCCGCGCGCGGAGTTGGGCCTTTTCCCGCGGGGGAAGGGACGCCCGGCTCCCGGGCCTTGGGTTTTCCCCGCGGAGCCGGAGAAGCGCGGGAGGGTTTCCTTTTTGTGTCCATTCGTGTTGCCTCCATTCGGAAAGACGGAAGGCGGGCGCCGTCCTCCGCTCCCGCCGCGCGGCGGACGGCTTTCGGACGGCCGAAACGGAAAATTCTCAAGGTCGATCCCTCCGGCCCGAGGATCGGCGCGGATCCCGACGGCCGCCGTTTCTGGCGACGAAGACGTCCGAAAGTTTCCGGCCGGGGAAAGGAGCTGAGAGGCGCGGTCCGACAATTTTCTTTTGCCCGTGGAGCCGGGGCTTGGCCGGTGCATAAGCCGCCGAGAAGAGGCGTAGAATCCGGATTCCCGGGTGGACGACGTCGTTCCGGTCGAGGGGACCGGAGGGCCGGGGGCAAAGACCGAGGGGCGCCGTTAAATTCTACCGGGCGAAAAGAAGAGAAACGGAAGGACGAACCATGGGGTTAGAAAGGTCTTCCGGCCTTTAACGGCGACTGGCCCGGAGAAAAGCCTTACGAAATCGGGAGGAAGCGGGAAGACGTCGGGCCTTCCGCTGCCCGGCTCTTAATAATCCCGGTCCGAAATTATGGACTTTTTAACATTGTTTCGGAAAGGCGCGAGTTAGTCGCGGCTGGCCGCCCGGAACGACGGCTGTTAAGTCACCGGGTGGGAGAAAGCGCGCGCGCATTTTTAGCCAGGCCCAAAAGGCGGACGAATTTCCTCTTTCTCTTTCCCCCAACTCGGCGGTGGGGCCCGCGGCCTTACGTCGGTCCACTGCCGTTGCCGGGCGGCCGCCCGCGGCCTTTCGTAGTATTCGTAGCCGCAACTACTCGAACTACTCGGTTTGGCATTTAAAAAATGTTAACTGTTCCGACGTAATGAAACGTGACGACGAAAACAGTTTTCTCGACGGAAGTCGCTACGCCTGTGGACCGACAAAACGCGGGAAAGGTCATCTGGTCCTTTGGGGCGGCGGAACGACCTCGACCTAACAGTTACCGGGAGAACCCGGGAGGTGGTCTTGACGGAGACCCAATATTCGAGTATTTTCCAGAAAATCACCATGAACATTAATGTATGGGTTCCATCCGTACATTTATAACTTAATCTTATTGTCATGAATTAAATTTATGTAGTTTTTAAAGTCACGAAAAGTTTATTTATTTTTATTTTGATCAGTTCGTATTTAGAAAAACTCATTATAATCACATTTTGTATCGTTTAACGCGGCGGTTGCTGGCAGGGGCGCCGCGAAATGTCCTAAAATGTTAGAATTTGACATTGGGAGCCATGGGAAAATCTGCATTTAGCCGTGAAAAGAGTTTCGATATTTATATTACATTTCGTACGTAAGGACAGGAAGATATTCACCATCGGTACTCTTTCCCACAATATATTAGTAGGTAGGTGGCCCTAATCTAATGGGAAAGAAAACTAGACGAAGGGTCGAGCGGGTCCCTTTGACGTAGAAAGGAAAGAGACAAAGTCGACAGCTAGGATTTACTCTTTACGTTGGCCGGTGACCCCAATGAAGAACGGTATAAATAAGTGCATTAAGCGTGTCGGTTTTTGCTTAAACTGTATTTGGTTTGTGTGATACGGATATATTCGTTTGGCTGTGGTGTGGCCGGGGACCCTTCCCACGGGAACCGGTTGTGGAAACTGAGACGATAAGCCGGCGACTTGGTAAACAGAACCCAGGCCGCCGAGAAATTGGAGCGATACTGTTTAATTGTCGCTTTTCCAGATCTAATTGACACATCCCCGATGGTAGATGGCGAGGGAGAGCGGGAGATCGACGGCTGCAGAAGTTTCGGCGGTCACCTTACACAGAGTTCGAGGCGGAAAATGCCAGCGCTCCTTCGGAGGGACCGATGGTACGAACGTCTTCTCCGGGACGGGAGAAAAACGCATTGGAGGAAATTTACGGGTCAGTGGCTGGGGGAAGAGCGTGACCCGACCCCGGGGGCGTTCCGCGCGGGAGTGATGGACAATCCCGCGGTCCGAAACGCGTCCCTATCGACAGCTCGGGGACAAATAGAGTTAGGAATCCCAAGGACGCGGAGAAGTTGGGAGTGATTTAGCCCGCCCTGGCAATCCAGACCGGGATGACGGAGGAGAAGATCCCGAAACTTGGACGAATGCGGACAGATAGGGGGACTTAACTTCCCCAAGCACACTTTTTTACCCGGACAGGACGAAGGAGAACCTAACTTCCAGGCGTAGACTCGTACCTCTACAGCAGGCGCGTCAAAGATACGGCCGCGGGCCGTATCTTTGACACGTAGGGCAGTTATGACCCGCGAGACAATTAGTTGCGACCTTCCACATCAATTCAATAATGCTATTTCTTTATGTTTTTATTATCTCGATATCAAAGAAAATGTGATATTTTGTACTTAAACAAATAATACTTAATAAAGAAAATTGTTGAACTCAATTATTATTATAGGCTTATAGGAAAGCAGTGCTGAATGTCCGACGTACACGTTTTCGCATTTAAAACTTCGGCCTCAACTTCGCTAGTACCATTCAAATCAATCAGTGCCTTATTTGCTATTTCTTCAATAATCTTTGTTCTGCCATTAAAGTTACCGCTTGTAAAGTACAAATAAGGTTTTTTTTTTATTTTATTGTGAAATCTCGGGTTTTTGAAAAGGAACTTTCGAGTCCGCTGCTTTTGGGCTACTTTTAAAACATTTCTGGCTACAAAAACTAAAAGCATCTGTCCCGCTGTCATACTTCAGACAAAAAATTGGCACTTAAACACTATGAGTTTGACACCCCCGCCCTACAGCCTCCAAAAACGTCTTACCATTGGAGTCATCTCTGTGTCCAGCAACCGCTTCCCCAAACCACTCTGGCGTCGTCCCGACCGAGTGTCGGAAAAAGCCAGGGTTTCCGCGCCTCCCACCTAAGGCAGATCGAAGTCGGCCACGATTCCTTATACCATCTCCTTAAAACCCATAGAGAAATAGCCGATGGCCAAGATGCTATTAAAATACACTGTCTCGTTCTCGACCGGTTGGCTGCACCAGTTTTGTGTCACGTGTTGAAATACGCATTGTTCGCGTCCGAAATAGCGGGCCAAAGAAATATTTTGAAAAACGTTAACCGAGTTTCTTACCGAGTTAACCGCATAAAGCGGCGATGATTATTTGTGCGCCGATTTAACTGTTTTTATCCTAAATACAGTAGACCCCCTATAAAACGAGTTCATGTAGTTCGGATTCCTATATGACGGCAAAAAATTGCCACCGTATTCGTATAAACGCGCTAAAAACACTCGTATAATTTTGTAAAACGTCATCGCCGACTCGTGTGGCGACAAGATCGGTCGAATCTAGATCAATAGCGGATATCGCGCAAACCGTTGACTTTAAACGAGCACTGAACCTACTAAAAACCATTTATTACTTAACGGTCATAAAAATTATAATTATATTAACGATGTCTCCAAAGTTCAGCAAATTTTTCGCCGAGAAATAATTTATCAGGAAACGCGCGCCTCCGTTCCATCGCCGCTCCGCGACGAAAACGAACTTAAGCAATGGCGTGGTCGAACGGTACGCACTCGGTAAGTAATCCTATCATTTTTTGTATAATTTTTTGTTTATAGCAGTTTATACGGATTATTCGCAAAAAATTATACGTGTTTTGGAAATGTTGAGTGGAATTAGTCTAGGAATCGATTAATTTTATGGAAGAAAACCTTTCAAACAGCCGTAGTCCGTAAACTGCACACGTGCCGGGCTGCGATTGGCTCGTGTATTTAAGGACTCGTAGGAAATGAGCTTCATAAAAACCGGAACTTATTTACCGCGTTATGGGGGGTCGACTGTACCAGCAANCGTGTTGATTTTAAAATTAGCTATTTTTCGTCTATAAAATTTAATCTATGAATTTTTTTGGTAGTAAAATGGACTTGCCATTGATCTTTCGCTGATAATTGATGCTTTTTAACAGAATCTCAAGTAAGGATGCACCGATAAGCAAAATGGCCGATTACCGATTACCGATTAATCGGCCATGCATTATCGGCCGATTACTGTTAATAATTTATTGTATTAATAGTGTGAGATCCTGGAGTTAATTATAATGTGGAAAAAAACCCATTTTTCTCCACCTGGTATTTCCATCTCCCTCGGGTCAGGTAAACAAGAGACGATCGAATATCCTCGCAAAATCAACAATCTCTTCCTTTGTTTCTAAAATAAATCTCAACANATTAATAGTGTGAGATCCTGGAGTTAATTATAATGTGGAAAAAAACCCATTTTTCTCCACCTGGTATTTCCATCTCCCTCGGGTCAGGTAAACAAGAGACGATCGAATATCCTCGCAAAATCAACAATCTCTTCCTTTGTTTCTAAAATAAATCTCAACACTTAATCGTTGACGCGTGGAAACTTCAACATTGTTTAAAAAGCTGAAGTGTTTCTGTGTTTAACAGAAACAAAATATATTTCTTTAACCGCTGATATTTGGACAGCAACTACAAACAATTCTCCTTTTTTAAGTGTANCTTTGGTCCCATACCTGTTGGATTATCAAGGGACAACTGTATAATCTCACCAAAGTATAAAAAGAAGAGACAGAAACCAGTATTATTCCAGGTTTATTTCTAAGATGAATATAAATATTTAATGCTTTCCACCCAACCCGCCATTTTCTTTTCCGTTTCCGTTTAACGCCTGGAGGCGCCGGGAAATCTTATCCAGTCGTTACCAGGCGGCGAGACCGTCCCGGACCGTCCGTAGTGGCCGGCTTTTAATTTCCCATCCGCCGACACCGGCGCGGCCCGGTGCCTTCCTCGCCGGCCAACGGACTAGCGTCGGTCGGCGCCTGCGCCAATGAAATCAGTCGGCGGAAAATACTTTCCTCCCTTCCGTCTCCGTCGTCCCTCTTTAACGCTTTCCGCAGTTTCTTTCCATAAAAGCTGCGATCGAGAAGCAGAGAAGGGGAAAAGGAGCGCGGAGACCGTCCCCTCTCTTTTCCCGCACGGAAAAGAACGGGGGGGGAGGAAAGTCCGGAGGGTAAGTATTTCGGTCTTGACCCGGTCCGTTTTCTCCGCAGAAACAAGTACCGAGGAAGCGTTCTGGTCAACGACAAGCGCGTATCGGCCCACTTCTACCGCCAGAAGTCGTGCTACGTGCCTCAGGAGATCTTTCTCTTTCCCCACCTGTCGGTCCGAGAGACGCTGACTGTGGCCGCCAACCTCAAGTTGCCCGCCTCCGTCTCCCCGGCGGAAAAGAAGCGCAGGGTAAGTCTTTTCTTTCTTTTCGTCCTTCCTCGAAAAGGAAACTTCCGGTAATCCGGCACCCGATTAACCGTTAAATAATCATCGTAGGGCGGAAAATCCACCCACCCACCGCGGTTCCGGCGCTGCCTCCGTCCGCCGTTGGCTCCCGGAGGGGGTGGAAGTAGCTGGGTCCTCCAACGCTATCCAGGAGGATGCGCACGCGCGGCGCCACGAGGAAAAGCGGTGTGGCCAACGCGTTGAGTATTCGAGATGGCGGACGATACCCACGGTGCCGCTATGCAGGCGTTTACAGATTTTGTTTTGTACGGCCGGCTTTATTTAGCTCGATGGAGAAAGAACTGGCGTACAAAATACGATTAAGATCTGTCGATAAAGAATACTATTTCCAGTAAGATTCGGTTGTTTCGTTCTTCGAATTGAATTACGGTATATATGATTATTTCTGTTAAATTTATTATCCTTTCCTCTTTATTCTAATGTTATCTCGGTTAACCGCCTCCAACTATCCGCCATTAAAACGCCTTGCGACTACAAGACGCGTTTCTACCAGAATTCGACCAACTTCCGCGGCGAGAAGAAATGAACCCGGTCGGTAACGAAAGCGACGAAGGAATACGAAAGGAAGAAAGGGTGGGCCCGGCCTCGGCATTCCTAAGGTCGAGTTCGTCCCGGCATTACGACTTTTTTATTTATCGTTTAATTCCTTCCTTTTATTTCTAGAAAAAAATACAAAATACATTTTCTTTGAGAAAATGGAAGAAAATCCTCCGCGCCAGGGGTTTTATTTTCAAAATGAAAAACGAAAACATACCGACACGCGGCAACGGAAATTTTCGACTTTTTAAAGTTAGACCAATAGGAAGGTGGTGACGTCGTAAAGATGACGTGGGACGATAGCGGTGGGCCAGGCTAAAAAGCTTTATTTATATACTAATTGGCTGATATATTTCATTCGTACGCTATATTACTATCAGATTCTAATATTAACGTCGAATAGACGTAAAGTATTGGGAATTCGGTTACTAAAGTACAGGACAGGGATGGCCAACCTTTTCGAGTCTGCGTGCCACGTAGTAAGCGTATTAAGCATATTTTTTTTTAAAAATGATTACGCGTGCAGAAGTTTTACACTCGGAGTAACTATATTTAAATTTGGCCGAAGGGCCGAGCGGTCAAAGCGGTAGCTTATCGCTCTGGCGTACCCGAGATCAAAAGTCCAGAAAATTTTCGGGTGATCCATTGCTCGCCACCCGGCTGTTCCATTTGGAGTTTGCTAAATAAAAAAAGCCCTCTTAGTGTCCAAGGGGCGAAAAGAGTTTTAAAAAACTATATTTAAATAAATAATATACTGTAATTAGAGTAAATGTAAAGAACCCGATTGAAAAACATAATAAACCGATATCGTATAATACGTTACGTGCCGGATGATTTCTTCGACGCGCCACTTTGGGCACGCGTGTCGTAGGTTGGCCATCTCTGGTATAGGATATTCCTAACGTTCAACCATTCGGAATATTTTTCCATGGAAAATCCTGGTTTTTCAGCTTTTTTATTTGCCAACGAAACAATCCCGACTACTGGCGCGATATTAATAGGGTCCGCGCCGGAAAAGATTTGCGTCTAGAGACGAATCTCCCTATTTCTGGTAACGAACTAAGCTAACTTCCGAAACCCGGGCATTAATAATAGTGGAAGAACATTGAACGGTAAGACTCGAACCGCCGCGATAATAAACGGAAAGAATAATCATCGGGGCAGAAAAAGACTTCCCGCTCCACTTTGCGTCTTAAAATCGTGACATTTGACCCAACGTTAGAACGTGTTTCGGCACTGTCGATAGGAAGCGCGGCGTCCGAGTTTTCTCGCCGGGTTCACGGGAATAACGAGAAAAATTCAGGCTTTTTCGGGTATCTCTCGTCCGAAGAAATGATATCTTACGCGGGGCTTAATTTACACCTTGGCGGGCCCTAGGAAAAATAATATTTACAAATTTTGTATTACTACAAATATGAATAAAATCGTAATATTTAAAATTAAAGTATTTTTATTTCAAAACAATTACAAGGGTAAAATAATCAATATATTAATACAAAAAATAACGATTCGTGCATAAAAAAGTAGAAAAAATAAATCATTTGTGAATTTCGATTGCGCAAAAATATTAATCTAACTCGGATTATCGATAGTGCGGAGAATTTATCTTCTTTTATCGACTTTCTCAAATAACTTTTAATGTAGAGAAAGATTTTTCACCACTCGCATTACTTATCCGCGCGGTAAAATATATTCTTAGAAGAATTTGCATATTGGAAAAGGTTGATATCGTATTATTATTTATAATAAAATAAAACATTTCTCGGCCATTCTTTTCTTTTAAAATAGCATTAAACTGAAGCCATTCCTCACAAATCTCACCAATGTAAATATCCGCTTTATACGTCTTATTTACAGTATTATCTTCACTACGCGCGTCTGTTTCAGTAAATAAAAATTCAAAATGCTGTTTTTCTTCTAATCGACTGGTTGACATAAAAAGTATTTATTTTAAAATTATCCTTGGCAGAAAATTGAATATCATCGTCAATTATCATCAAAATGACGTTTTCGTTTACGGCAATCGAATAAATGGCATGCGTAAAATTGCCATATAATTCTTTAGCTCGTTCTTCCATACAATCAAAATGGCTTCTTAATTCCTCGACAAATCCTATAAGACTTTCGTATAAAGTGCGCGCTACATTTAAATTACGTTATTTCTTGTAATATATTTCTTGTAATTCTTGTATTTCTTGTAATTTCTGTACATTTAAATTAAGTTATTTCTTGCAACGATTTACTCGTTGCATTAATCCCGTTTAATATTTTGTTCCACGACACAGTCATTAAGCAAAATTCAAAACTTTTCGTATTATAGTATAAACCTAGTATAAACCTCTCGTTTCTCTTCCGGTTAATCTTTTCCGAGGCACGTCTTCTTCTAATTTTTCCAGCGCCCATTTAATTTCATCGAATCCATCGATAACGACTGTAATAGCATCCGCTCTTGCCGACCGTCTAGTGCCACTAATAGGTTTAATAGTAAGCGGTTTATTGTTCTCTTGGAAAAGATTTTTTAATATGTCGACGCGGGAGAAAAAGTGTAAATATTTTGAATAGTACCGAAATATCAAACTGCTAATGGGCAACGATCCGCGGCAAAATTACCCACAAGATATAAAGAATGACTGCCGCGTGGAACGTAATGAGCGCTTTCGCCATTATTATTTTTATTTTTGCTCCAAGACCATTGTATTTGCCAGATAAATTCGACGCGTTATCGTAGCTTTGGCCTCTACAAATTTTTATATCGACTATCCAAATAACTTACTACCGATTCCTCTAAACAGTCGGCGGTGCGCGAAAAATAGGAATAAAACTTAAAAATCGCTCGACGGGCTACCATTTGCCGAAATATATTTAACTATTATTGTCATCTCATCGACGTGACTTACGCCAGGCGATGAATCTAATATTAAAGACTAATATTTTGCTTCTTTTAGTTCGTCTAAAATAGTGATGCTTAATTTCTCTGCCACAATTTTAACAAATTCGTCACAGATTATTGGGGACAAATAGTTGACGCGCCCGGAACCGGGGTTTTTATTTATTTCAAATGGCTGGCTGAGAAAGGATCGAACTCACTAAGGTACCGTAGCGCGCTTAAATAGTTTCCATTATTCGACTCAAATAATTTAGTCGTTGAGCCATAAAATGCCAAGCCATTTTTAGACAAAATAGTATCGTCGAGACGATCCGTTTTAATACTTCTCTCCAATACAGTTTTTCCGTATTCCATCGGTTGTTGATTTCTACATCAATTCGACCCTTCGAATTTGATTTAGCAATAAACGTACCTATACGAGTTCTATGGTCAATCGAATTTTCCTGACCTTTTAACTTACCGCGTACGTTTTTCCAATTGTCAAAACCCCGCTTTTGTGAAAATTGTGCATTTTTGTTAGAAAACAATTTACATACGTAGCAATATGCAGACTTATTTTTTTCTGTTGAAAATAAGCCATTCTCTATTAACAATTTTTCCATTACCCTTTACTTTCATAAATGCTGTTTTACGCCAGGATCTTGTAATGGTTTTGCCTCGTACTCGAAACCTTTTTTGCTTCGTGTATAAATTCAATATTCCGATGAGATTTCTTTCTAATGTAAATATTTTTCATCTCCGGCGTTAAAACTTTTGGCCATTGGCCAATATCCTTTGAAAATGATTCGTATGTTTCACATAACAATTGTTGGCCGCCATCGTTATTTTCTTGGGTTTTCAAAAAATTTTCAATTTCTTCAACGGTATCTTCTTCATTTTGTTGTTTTGAGATTTTTCTGTTCCTCAATTTTAACGTCCGTTTCTTGATTTTGTGTTTTTTTTAAATAAAAATGGCATTAAAGCGTTACATTGCGTTTTGTTTTCTTCGTCTTTTGCTTTCGTTTTTAATTTTTTTGATGACTACTCGCGTGCTTGTAATTACTCATTTTTTATCATAATATCTCAAACTATTAGTGACATCAAAAAGTTATAAACGCAGAAATGTAGCCCTTTGAAAACTGACTAAAATGCAGCAATAAACGTAAAAGCGACATAAGTCGAGTTAAACCAGTTTTCGCACGACATACAGATATAAAGATAAATATTAAAATTACTTACTTATAGTATATGTTAAACAGAAACACGCAAAACGTGTACTTGAAAGAAAGAAAAACTATAACTGCAAAAATAGGTTATAATATATGCAATCCACCTAGTCAAACTCGGGGCCCCGACACAAAAATTACCTACGGAATGATGCCGAAGTTTCGCTAGTGCCATCCGATGGCATCTCCCAACTACTTAACAATGAAAAACTACTTAACAATATAATTCGTTCTACAGAAATGTTAATTTACTCGTAATGCGTATTTTTATTTTTACATTTGAATATTTACATTGTATTTTGAGGGCTACAAATAAAATTATGCAGCGATAAACATTATATTTTTCTCAACCAACGCCGCTTTATTCCGAACTTCACCCAACACATCTAAAGGCGGCTATACACGTTAAGCTAATCCTCAAAGGATTGACCGTGCATGCCTGACCTTGAGTAATTCCTGATAGTGTGTGGGAGAAAATTTAACAGTTTTGGAGAACTGTACCGACCACCGGAGTAGAATAGAAAAACCATTTGATTTTCCTGCCGCAGTGTCAGACTGCCTGTCTGTCACTGCAATGTGTTGTCAATGTTTGGAAGAATTATTTTCTATAACCTTATTAACTTTTATTATTTATAACCTAATAAATTAATTTTTCAGGTTATAAATTATTTTCGGATCAAAAATATTTTGAGTATTATAAATTATAATTTTAATATTTAGAAAACTTCTCAATTCATTTCTTCCGTTTTCATAAAACATCTGGATACTCTTTATCATTTTCTTCTACATTTAAAAAAATTTATTGTTTTAATATCCAAGTAAATTAAAACACGGCAACTTAAAATAAGACAAAGTTTACTAAAATTCCTTTTAATTATTAAATTATAAAATGAATTCGCGATGATAATGTTTACAATTTGTACTAATATCGGATGTGGGGTTGACAATTATTAATATATATTTGCTATTTTTTTCTTCTTTTAATATCCGAATAAATTAAAACACGACAGTTTGAAATAATATTTTAACAATAAGACAAAGTAAAATAGGGAAATAGTTTAATATAATAATTATTTAAATTATATTTGTTACTTATTTATTAAATATCTATACAACGTGTTGATTTTAAAATTAGCTATTTTTCGTCTATAAAATTTAATCTATGAATTTTTTTGGTAGTAAAATGGACTTGCCATTGATCTTTCGCTGATAATTGATGCTTTTTAACAGAATCTCAAGTAAGGATGCACCGATAAGCAAAATGGCCGATTACCGATTACCGATTAATCGGCCATGCATTATCGGCCGATTACTGTTAATAATTTATTGTATTAATAGTGTGAGATCCTGGAGTTAATTATAATGTGGAAAAAAACCCATTTTTCTCCACCTGGTATTTCCATCTCCCTCGGGTCAGGTAAACAAGAGACGATCGAATATCCTCGCAAAATCAACAATCTCTTCCTTTGTTTCTAAAATAAATCTCAACACTTAATTGTTGACGCATGGAAACTTCGACATTGTTTAAAAAGCTGAAGTGTTTCTGTGTTTAACAGAAACAAAATATATTTCTTTAACCGCTGATATTTGGACAGCAACTACAAACAATTCTCCTTTTTTAAGTGTAACAGCTCACTGGTTGAAGGATGATTTTCAGCAGGAAAGAGCTGTTTTGCAAATTGTTTCCTTTGAAGGTTCCCACACAGCTACACGAATCAGTGAACAGTTAAAAATTGTTCTTGAACAGTATAAGTTGACAAGTGATAAGATATTCTTAGTACTAAGAGATTCTGCAGCAAATCTGGTAGCTGGAATTAGGAATTGCAACTTAGAAGCATTATCATGCTTTATACATACGCTGCAGCTGACACTAAACGAATGCATATTTTCTAAACAAGATGTGAAAACTATAATCACAGTTAATAGAAATATTGTCACACATTTTAATCATTCTGCTGTAGCTGTAATCAAATTGGAAGATTTGCAAGAAAAGTTAGGTTTGCAGAAACACAAATTAATTCAAGATGTTCCTACTCGCTGGAATTCTACATACTACATGTTGGAACAGCAAAAGGCCCTTGTCACATATGCTATAGATAATAAAATTCCTACGTTGAGCCCATATCAGTGGTCTCTCGTTGAAAAAATTGTTCTACTTGTAAAACCATTCAAAGAAATTACTGTGGAAAGCCAGCAAACGAGAAGCCACTTCATCTTCAATAATTCCCACAATAGAGACTCTGAAATTATTCTTATCAAAAGCAAAGATCAGTAGTTCCTTTAGTGGCATTAATACCACAACAGAAGAACTAGAAAATCCAATAAAAAAAAATTTTCAGCATATATAGAAAACAAGTCTTTATGCTTGTCATTTTTATTAGATTCAAAATGAAATTTCAAAAAGAGGATATGCTAGAGGAAATCTCAATAAGAATTAAATTCTGAAGCTTCTACTTCTGGAGGTGATCAAGATGGAGGTGAATTTCTAAGTTTTTCTGATTTATTTGATGAATTAGCTTCTGGTAAACGAAAGAATGAAGAATAGCATGTTTTTAAAAAGAAAGAAAAAAAAAAAGAAAGAGACGAACAAACGTTTCGATCAAGAATTAGAAACATATTTACATTTATCCCTAATTTGAGCAAAATAGCTATGAAATATTTAAGTGCCTCAGCATCTTCCATTGAAAGTGAAAAAATTTTCAGCACTGAAGGTAACATTTATGAGCCGGCAAAAAATAGGTTATGCCCTGAAAATGATGAAATTCTCATGTTTTTGCATTGTAAAAACAAACTGTAAAACCCTTAAATTGTAATTTAAGGGTTTTACAGTTTAAATATTAAATTTTTATTTGTTTTATATTTGTTTTGTATTTAAACTTTAAACTTATGAAACAAATAAAAATTTAATTTTTCTTCTTAACCTATTCAATACTTTTTCTTATGTAAAGTTTAAACTTTATATTATACGTTATGTTATACTTATAATATGTATTGATGAAAGGAATAATTTGATTAGTAAAATTTTTTTAATATTCAGATTGTCATGTAATAAATAATAAATATATAACAGAAATTTATTAGTTTTTATTACTAGCATTGTACGTAACATTCTAACAAAAATACCAAAATGTAAAATTGGCCGATTATCGAAACCGATTAATCGGTGGAAATGGCCGATACCGATTAATCGGCTAAGTGGCCGATACGGCCGATTACCGATTACTTACCGATTAATCGGTACATCCTTAATCTCAAGCCCAAAATTTCTCTTGAAAAATTAATTTTGTCATCAGTGCTACCCAAATCACTACTACTACTACTATTTACACCATTGACTTCTATGCATACTTTTTTCCCGTGACTTTTAATACAATTTGTTGCCAATAAACATCCGAGAACAGTCAGTATGTCGTCATCGGATGCCATGGCCGACTGACTGACTGAGACAATGGCCTAGCGAACGTAACTGGCGCCCGGGGCACGATACTATATTGGCACCCCCTTCTCCTCCAGAAACAAACCTTGTTTGTGGGCGATAGGAAATTCTGAAGTTCCTCAAGGTCAGGCAGTTTCAAAGGATTAACTTAACGTGTATAGCCGCCTTAATGCGCATATACAAACATTATCTGATTCTCAGTCATGTTGTTAGATGTCGAAGCGGTAGATAATGTCATTCTTAATTATTAACTCTCGAATATGGCGCTAATAACATACTAATTGGCGATACTAATAAAACAATGGGCGTTTACAACCTATTACGGGCCCCGGGCAAGTGCCTCGCCTGCCTCGATCATACGTGTGCCGAAGCGAAAATAAAAGAAGCAATAACTGTCTGGGTAGTGCATCCAATTACGCATTTAACAAACTACGAGTGGAATAAAATCGTTTTATTCCAGGCGACCGTAATCTATATTTTACAGATTAAAGCTCGGTACTCACACGCGGCAACGGTTGGCGTTCCGTCGTCTTTCCGCCACGCGTGTACTCGCACGCGGAAACGCGCCATCTGCCAGCCGTAAATATAAACCAGCTACTACAGTAGGTAGGCCACGTGCCAGTAGTCGAAAATGGCGTCTACCGGGATTGTTTCGTTGTATCGATTAAACTTTATAAGTTTGCCTTCGATCTGATGGAAAATAGAAATATCAAAAACGAATAATTTGAATAGGAAAAATATTCTAAAACGTCGAAAGTTAGCAAAATCGAATTACGCTTACTCCATTCCCAATACTTTACGCGGTAAGTAAGTCTATTTGACATTAATATTTAAATCGGATAGTAATATAGCGTATAAATGAAAGATATCAGCGTAGTAGTGTACAAATAAAGCTTTTTAGCTGGCCCACCGCCATAGTTCGAACGCTATCGTCCCGCGTATCTTTACCACGACGTCGCTAAACGACCTTCCTATTGGTCTAATTTTTGCCGTTCCGCTTTTCGCCACGGCGAAAGTGACGTCGTTTTACCGTTCTGTCGACGGGTTTCTGTCGTCCGTTGCCGCGTGTGAGTACCGGGCTTAAGTGTCGCAATATTATCAAATTGATAAAATTGACAGAATTCGTAGCTTATATGTAAAACGAGTTTTACCGGCCGGCCACAGATTCGTTAAAGGTGAGAAGGATAATAGTTACCCGGAAAATACAATAAGAAATATGGTAACGTTTCTATTGGAAATATCCGAAGGATTAGCGGTTACTCTATCCCCGCGGTAGACCGACGGTGGGAAAATCGTCACCCGAATTCCAAATGTTAATCTATGGAAACAAATTAAGTAACGAATGTCGGCAAATATCGAATTACGGTGTATTGAAAAATAACGTTAAAAATTTCGTCTCGATTAGACTTTGTTATTTGAATTTTCGGTTTAATGTTTGTTGATTGTTTTTCTTTGGTTTACTTGTCGACACTGGAAAAAGGCCTAATGGCTAGTGTCTTTTCTAAACACGAAAAAGAAAAGAAAAGGTGTTTCTTTCTTCCGGTAATGCCAAACTTAAAATATTTACCTAAATTACACAGTTTAAGGTAAAACCTGCCCAAAACGGAATTGGAATAGAAAGGAAATCGGGCTAAAGGGCGATTTTCTGTTAAAAAGAACCCGTTCGAAACGGACCCCCCGCTAAACCGAAAAGAAATCGATATCGTGTCATTCCGGTTTACGCAGGTTTTACTATACTGTATATTTTATTCGGCCGGTGAAAAATGATCTATCGAAGGAATGTCGGCGGCATTTACCATTTACATCGAATATGTACTGTACTGTACGGTAGATATTTTTTACGCAGCCGCAACATCAACATTATTATTTAAATCGTACAGTAAATTATATCACTCGGTGCGCACCAGCGTGTCAAACGATTAAGATCGAACGATGATTGAAATGAATAAGTAATTACGCAGTCCTTATTTTTCGTTACGTCTTTTATCGCAGTTTATTAACGCTAAGATTTAAAAGTTTGTCCAAAGCAAAACTGACATCTGTGCAGGAGGAAAAAAGACCATAGAATAAGGCACTTATTTTAAATTCCTTCGGTACCATTCCGCCGACCAAGTATTCCGTATAAGTTCTTTGTCGACCAGGCTCTTTCCAAATGAATCCCGTAGTCCGTAACCAAAAGAGCGACGTCCGGAAAACCAAACGTAACCCGTGTAAATATTTGAAATTCTTTTTCTCATTTTCTCCGGGTGATTTGTGTTTGGTAAAATATTTTTAATAGAAACGATAAAAGTCGAAAAAACTGTTCGACGGGTCGGGAATTACTTTTACTTCAAAATATATAAAATACGAGAAAACAAAACTATCGGCCTCTTCCTATCCGGGATGTGACTAAAACGTTCCGACCGCACTTACGTCTACGAAGGATTATTTTAATTCTTACGCTTAGTCGTACAATTGTAAATTACTTAGCCAGCGCATTTGTCTAAGTTTCTGGAAAGAACGGAGGATCGAGATGATTAGGCGAAAAAGAAGAGAAGAAAAGGACCTTAAAACGGCCAGAGTAGTTTTTTCCGGTCGGCACCAAACCGAGTATTACGTAGCGGAGACGAAACATTGCCGAAAAGAGCATTCGACCTCCGTATTACGTGGCCTGTTATGACGTCGTCACGGTATTTACGTGGCAGTCGAGCAGATCGTAACGTCGATACGGGTAATATAAAATTTTGTTTAAAGAAAAGAATACCGTTAAACGCAAAATTAGAAAACACGTTTAATAAATGCCAATATAACAAAAATAATATTAATTTAAATAATAGCATCTGTGTCCGCGCGTGTCGAGATACGTCTGTAAACTATAAATACCCTACGCGCCCATCGAATTGTATTATCGCCGAGGGGGCCGGAGGATGGTCGCGTTGGCCAAATACGTTTGACGGGTAACGCATAATTGTACGACGTAGCGTAAGATTTAAAATAATCTTCTGTCGATTTAAGTGTCGTTCGGGTGTTTTCGAAAACACCCAAACGACATTTAAAAATACACAAAGACGCTTTTATTAGTAAGGTTTTCGTCGGTGTTCGGTAGCGGTGCGATTTACGTAGGCGCATCTGGACCAAATCGAAAGGCCCGGCGCTAGTGTTGCCTCCGGGCCGGTTTTTAAATTTATGATTCGGATTAAATATTCATTCGTCCGGTTTACGTAGAAATTGTGAAATTATGACGAAACAAAATAATTATAAAAATATTTACGAGTATTTTATTTTAAACGAACTTTAACTTCATACTCCCACCCAAACTTATCCCCGGGCTAAGAATGACAGAAAATGAACTTTTAAATTTCCAACTTGCAAATATCTCTGGCAAATATTTGGTTTTTTTTAAAACTCTTTCCGCCCTATGGACACTAAGAGGGCCTCTTTTTGCAAGTTCATTATGGGTTCGGCCAGGCCCACAATGGGGCTACCGGGTGGACGAGGCCCGACATATCGGAACGGACCACCCCCGAAAAATTCCTGGAAATTTTTCGACCCGTTCGGATTCGAACCCGGGTCCCCCAGAGCGGTAGGCTGCCACCTTGACCGCTCGGTCATCCGGCTGCTAAATATTTGGTTTGTTCAAACACAACTCCCTAACTTGTTTAAAACTAGCACGTGCATAGTTTAGTTCTTTGCTATAAAATGATATTGCGCATGCCTGTGTATAACATCCTAATTTCAAAATGTCCGGGTTAGCAATTTTGAAAAGGTGGCAACACTGCCCGGCGCCGAGATGGTCCGACCCTATCGATTTAACGGTGTTACGCTTTTGTCTATCAAATGCGCCTTCTCTAAATACAACCGTACTGTACAGTACATTAAGTATCTGTTGAAACAAAACGAGTGCAATATACAGGCGATATACGAAGAAATAGCCTTCGCCCTTTTTACGGTAACGTGTTTCGACTTTCGAAACCGGGGTTGGACCACTGGCCGGCTTTGCCATCGATCTTTCTGTTCGTTTGTTTCCATAAGTTACGGCAACGCAACACTCGGACAGTCTGCCTAGAAGAATGCCTTCCGGGAGGTCTTTTTAAGGGTAACTGGCCCCTTTTCGGGCGTTATAGTCGTAGAGAAAACCCGGAAAACTCCACGCGGCCACTCCGTCCGGTTTTGGCGCGAACCCACGACCGAACGTCCGGTGTTCGGGGAACGGAACCTCTCGGCCACCGATGGGCCTGCCGTCGACCTGTCCATTCTATATTTGTTTATGGACATTCGGGTAGACCCCCCTGAAATGCATCTTCTTTAGACGTGGATGAAATTCGAGTTGCAGGATTTGGGACACACAACAGGAGTTAAAGGAAAAGCTCTCAATAAAAGGTCAACGATTTACGTTTCGTGAAACGAAAAAAGGATAAAAAGGAGTGTGGGAAATTACACGGAATACAATATCCTGCCTTGTTTCATTGTGTTATTTTTCTTTCAGGTAACGGATATTCTGAAAACTCTGAATTTATTGCAGAGTGAAAATACTAAAACGAACAAGTTATCGGGAGGAGAAAGAAGGAGAGTCGGCATCATTCAAGAACTAGTAAATAATCCACCAATCATTATATTAGACGAACCTACCAGGTATTATTTCTAAATTTTCTTTTCTTTTCAACATTCTCCGTGGGGAAAGATTAAGAAGCGAAATTTGGCAAGGTCGCTCGTATATCGGGGGAGTCAATGCTAGTAAATTTTGCTGGTGAGTTGCAGGGGGTGTGTGTATGTCCAGTAGGCCATATTTTATGACGATTTTACCGGTTATTAGCATTTATACTTTTTATAAAAGTTAACCCTACCCTCAAAATTAACCTTATTACCATTTTATAGTAATTAAAAATATGTTTTTTGTAACAGAATCTGATAGCGGACGGCGCAAGACAGAATTTTATTTTTGCTCGATAATATAAAACACTTTTTAATACTGGTTTTTACCTCTGTTTCCAAACAAGCTACTGGGAAAAGCCGGCCACCGACGGTTAACTTCCCGCCTGTCCTACGTTAATTAAAATCGACGGCCGGACCAATCGGGACAACGTCAACCGGGCTATGGCTAAGTGGGACGAACAGCAGACAAAATACAATTTTTTTCTTTTCTTTATAAAAAAAATTACCATTCTTTTCCGTTGATGTACCGCTCGCTAAATATAAATAATGTTTTTAAAAAAACCAGTTAAAAGAACGATTTTATTATAACAAAGATATTTATACAGATTACATACCGTATTTATTTAATTGTTTTTACAAGTAAATAGAAAAGGCTGCGAGAACAGTCGATATCTACTTCCAGAATGAACAAATATACGTAAAAACTAAAAGTACGTTACGTTAAACATTAAATATAATGTGAATGAAAAGTAGAAAGCGTAAAAGTTGCGGGAAGGAATTTGTTTTTCTTTCGTGCGCTTCGCTAACCACGCTACACTACACATTTCCCTTTCCTAGGTTAGAAATATCTCGTAACTCTTACGTCTCAACCCTTTTTACAAGTAAATAAAAAATATCCGCGACCAGAAACTGGACGACGGCACTACCGAGTAGGAAGTTAGTGGCCTGGCCCGACCGTGCCAATCATCGACGACGTCGCAATTTCAATTAATTAATAAAAACCGCTTTAATCCACATTGGCGTAATATAAACGGTATCCGAGAATTTCAGTTTAAATATGCTCCAGTTAAATTAAAGGAGAAAAATTTATTAATACAGTAATACCCGCGTTACGTCAAATGTAAACCCGAAAAATTGGAAAAAACATCTGAGAGGAGTAACGTAATTTTACGGATGAAAATATTGAAAATGGGTGATCGGTTAACCAACGTAATCCATTCCAAGACTGTTCGTTAACCGATTATCGATTTACCATAGGTTTTAACGGCAATTTGATTAATTCGTCCGGAAACCTCAAACATTAAAAAATATATACTTTCTTACTACCTTTATTTATACGTAATAGTAAAAATACATATAGTCTATACACAACCTTGCATTTTTATCAGTCACGTTTTTTCCGTTTGTGGGGTTAAAGAATCGTCCAATATCGATGGCTTTTCTCTCTTCTGCAGGATGTGATTAATAACGTTGTAATTGTAGAGATTTCCAAGCCTATTAACCTCATTCTGGTTTGGATGCCATTTGGATGACCGTTGTTTCGACATCCCCCCACTTCTTCGAAAGATCTTTAATAGCGGACATCGGCAATGATCTTCTTTCGTCGTCTTCTGTTTCAAAATAAAACACTTCTCGCCGACTTTCTCGGTGCTCTTCGTTTAAGAGTTCTCGGAATTCTTCCGTTATCGCATCAGTTTCGGGTTCCATTATAAACTCTTCGGTGCTCTTTAATTCTCAGATGTGATTTTCATCATTCCTATAGCCGCTCGAGTCTTCTGGATATATCTTTCGTAGCTAAGACTGTGCCCGTTCGAGTCGTACTCCTTAGCAGCGCCAGACATCTTGCGCCTTGGCTGTTTGTATGGTTAGCACACTCCACTCGTTTTAGGGTCTATACTATTATCAGTTTCTTTTTTGAGTAAAAAGTTTAAATAAAAACTTACAGAAATCAAGTAGCGCACAAAAAATTACTTAAATGCGAGGCCCGGATGAAATTCGAAATTTCCTATTAAAGCGATGGAACAGTTAAACTCTCGCCTTTCGTAAATAAAAGCGACGCGTACCCGTCCGCTAAGACTATAAAAAATTCTTTGTCAAAAAAGGTAAACAAAATGCTGGAATTACGAGGGAGAATTTCAAAATTCGGACGAATGCTATCGACCGAAAGGTTTGCAATTGTCACCAACCGTTCTACCAAGTGTTCGTTAACCGATCAGCCACTGTTCTCCGAAATTTCAGAGAATTACATACGTTTAAAAAGTTTGTTAGATTAGCGTCTTCCATCTCTACATCAAATTAAATATTCGGAGGTATATTATTTGCGCGGTCTGAAATCATTTGTAAGCGAGTTAAAAGAGCGCCGTGACTTATAAGACAATACGCCTTTAAGTTTGTAGGTAATGTCCACCGTGTTCACTGGCGTAAATCGGCTACTTTTGGGCCGATACGAGTGCCCAAATACCGTCTGTTTGAGTGAAAAGTTTTCCTTTCTGTCTGTAATAACAATCATTAAAAATAAACAACGGAAGATCGATGAGCCGCTCTTCGTAATTTATTTCTATTCATAAATTCAATAATGAATTTTTCGAATCGAAGGGTGTATTTGTTTTTTTAGGCTCTAGCAGTCTAACTCGACATTCTATGATTTTCATCTATTTGTTGTATTTTAAATTATCAATTAAATCTTCAGTGTTTTTATACTATGTTTGCGGGTATTAAACTTATTTAACTAATTTTTCTAAAGAATTTTATATATTGCAAAGAGGATCATTTTTAATATCTACTAATGGTTTATACGCGTCCTCATTTTCGCGTGTTCAGTTCGGGTTCCATCGTAAGTTGACATTCGCTCTTACCGACCGTGTTTACTTTAAGTAACTTTTTAGATTCTAGGCAATACCTAATATTACTTGCAGGGTCGTCGGGAAGTCGACCATACTTATCGGTTGAAGTAATATCCGTTTTCATTCCATTCGGTCTATCTATTTTTAATATAACTACTTGTTTTGATTTATCGGCGGCAACTGTACTTAAACTATTATCTATAAGGTATGCTTTAATTCTTTTAATATAATTCTGAAATTTAGCATATTTCCTTTTGTACTTTTTACTTTTATGAATTTTTTTTTATATTTTCTAAATTTGCTTTTGTTTTACCTTTAGTATGTAAGTTGTATGTATTGTCGATAGCGCGTATTCCGAAGGCGCTGTCGATTCATTTTTGTTCCACATACCTGGATACTTACCGCAGTTTTTAACCCGAGTTTTAAAAAGTTAAGAACAAAATCTGATATAACACTACCAGATTTATTAATGAGTAGATTTTCTCCCCACCAGAAGCTTTGAAACTCTGAGTACTTTACAGAGGCAAAAATATTAATTACTTAATAATATTTTTGCAAATGTATCCGTTCTATTTTAATTCGTACTTTTAGTTTTTAGATGACATTTTTGATACACGAAATACATATTCGCCACTTCCTCCCAGATAAGTTCGTTTCCATTTTAATTTTCTATTATTTTAAAATATTTCGTACTGGACGTACGACATTACGTACGCCTTTTATGCGCTAATATTAAAGTAAAAATATAATTGGCTTGCGATTTTACTCGGGACCGACGTCGAGAGCCGAAATGCGCGCAAACGCTGTGGTCAACGCGTATCCCGTATGATAAGTGCTACGTTTGTGAGATTTAGCAAGTACGACGGGGGAATAGAAGAGGAAGCTTTGAACCAATAAAATGACTTTTCTTAGTGCCGAATGGGTGGGAAACATTTACGCTCGATATTTGGCATTTCTTAGAAATTTTGAACGTTTCTTTGTTTGGAAAGACGGTGGATGGAAAAGCGATAATTATTTTCATCGACAGATTATAATTATGAGGTAAAATTAGAAAGAAAAGGTCGAAGTAAAGGCGGAATGTTGCTACCGACGGACGAGAGAATAAGTACCAGATAAGAGTAAGTCGTCGGCCAGTTGCTTCTGTTGCCGCCCATCTATCCAGTAGGCTATTTACCGATATTTTCATCCGATGCAAACGTTTATTTTAACGGTGGGAGTTGGCATTTTACACGTTCCCGTTTCGGGAAACGGCCGATTGAGCATAAACGTGTTTTGTTCAAGTACTAAACAGACGTTTCAGATTCTAATTTGGAAAAGTTGGATTATTGGCGGGAGTGGAAGTGACTTTTACCCGCCTTCCTTTGGTAATTTGGAAACTATTTTTCTACTTTTTGTTTTTGTCGGTAGGTGATTCGAAGAGTGGGGAAAAGTTATCTGTTTTCCTGGATGACCGTTACAGACCGTCAGCCGCACGTAGATGTAGACGCATTTAATTTTCCTCTTTATCTAGCCATTTCCCCTTCCTTCTTCCGGGAAGCGAGAAGAATCCTTACCCGAGAAGGTAGAAGGAAAGCGAGAGCGTAGTCCATGGGTTTTCTGATAAACAGTACTGGAGGTTTTGCATTAAATCTTCGCAAATAATCAGATTATCAGAGATGATGGATGGTCTGTAGAGAATTCAGAGATGGGTGTTTTTTAATAGTGAGCAGTAGAAGCAGGCGATAAAATGGAGGCCTGGGCATTAATGGTGGTAAAGTAAATTCTTACTTTACCACCATAGATAATGTCAAAGTGTTTGTTGGCAACGGTATAACCCGTATTAATAGGAAACTAATACCAAGGTGTGAAATGACTTTGTACTTCATACATCAATTTTATTCCAAATCGTGTAGGGTTTTCGAATGAACAGTATATGATGTTGATTTGTTAAATAATCAGTTTACTATGTTGGAAATTTATTTAGAGGAGCCTAAAACGGAATTATGATGGACAGAGGGCTTGCTGGATGAGGTAAGGTATTTATTGTAAAATTATCTATTTTTGAGGTAGATCCAGAGAATGAATTGGCTGAGGCCTATTCACACCTTGTTTCAAATCACTTGAGCTTTGTATCTGTTGGGAATCGCGGCAGGAGACGCCACATTCCTAACAGATACAAACACTTGGGCCTTTGAGAGGAGTTATTGAGTTGGAGATGAAAATATTACTACAGAATTTCTCTCAACTAACAACTTCATTTACAACAGAGTTTTGGTGGTGTATAGGGTCGAATCGACGATCTCGTTGGGAACATTGAACATAATAATTCTAGTACGTCTTTGGTGTGAGTCAGCAATTTTAGTTCGTTTAGATATACCCTCACTACGTGTTATTTCTAGCTTAAACTAATTCGTATCCGCTTCTGTTCTGAGTCTGAAACAAATATTACCACTATGGAGAGATTTGTTTGATGTTAATTCTTCGAGTCAGACTTCTAACTACAGACGAATATGGAAATGAAGGATGCACTAAATTTCTCAGACACAAGTTTAGGTTGATCGGTTTCTGTTTTTGTAGAAAGTATTATATGCACTTGTGTTTATTACTCTCTCTCACATAGTGTTAGCGTAATAAACTTGGTGTTCCTGCCATTACTGTGTAGATCTTTGGCTAACTCGGCATAGGTGGCTGGTCTATTCTGCGAGTGACTGACTCGTTCTCGAGATCCAGCACCACCACAAGAAGCTGGTTGGTGGAAGCATACATTTATAGCTGCATCACGAGCTTGAAATCGTTTATCCTGAATGATTTGACCGTTAATCGAAGGAAAACAAGAGCGTACGACATCTAGTTTGTTAATGATATCGAGAATATCCTCAACAAAGCTGTTATTAACGTTGGTGTCGGGAGTAGAACCTAACGTAGAGGGCTCCCGAGACACATTAGGAATCAGCTGCAAAAATCACCTCCAATTCGGCATGTGGAATAAGAGTGACAGACTTTGAGCAAGTAAAGACGCTCTGTTTTCTCGTGAGAGTTCGTCACTTGTCGCTTGTTTTTCTTATCGGGTGTCGAACGAGACTCTTCCTATTCACACGACTGAAATTTTTCAAGCACTTTTTCCTGGGAGACCTCCTGCAAACCCTTGTTAGTGGACAGTACTTTCGTCTTTCTTTTTCATTGTATCCTCGAATCGTTACCAAAATCATTACGAGGTTATTCGAGGACCGACTCTTCCAGGGAAGTTTTTTCTCATTAGTCTTTCTAATTACAAATTATTGTTTCAACACGACGAAAACATCTTAGCTGTCGGGCTTAGATAAGCAATTGACCGACGTGTGTACGATTTCGTTGTTTGTAGTTTACTTCTGACGTGACGTAACTTTCGTTTTATTTAAAGCAACCTATATCCCGTTTGATCCTCACGTACTTTGAACGTCGACACAAGTCATTTGAATTGTCGCCTAAGGAATTGAAACCCACCTCAATTCCTCGGTGCTGCGCTGGAACTAACCGGACTATTCGCTATTCAAATCTTTACGCGACATTTCTCACAAATCTGTTCACAATTAAATAAAAAGGAATAATTTAGATAAGAAATTCGAGCTGGCTTTGATTCAAATCAAAACTATTAAGTATTGTAAGATGAGCGTCTTTGATTATATCTTTTAATAAATCAATTATGTTTTATTAAAGCTTAAAGATGTTTCGTAGGATTTGCGTTGACACAAGTTTTTCCTTATCTAGTGGACTAGACAGCACTTTAGCCTACCAATGCATCGACCTTCTGCTAAAACTGGCAAGCGAGGGTAAAACCGTCATCTGCTCCATTCACCAACCGAATTCTACCATCTTCGATCTATTTCACAACGTAAGACTTCTTTTTTACCATTTGATTAAATTAATTCATATTTTTCGGCTATAAATAATTTTTCATCCTTTATCGCGACACGATCACAATGCCGGGCTGCAAGTTTTCGTCAGTGTTCTGGATGTTCTTAGTACTGTCTCGCCCCTGTACATCACACTATTCCCGTTAGCAGTAGAGTCGTGCCGGTCATCTATCTAACTTCTTTTCACGGCAAATATTTCGATTTCCGGTCCAAACCGCAAGTTTTTATACAGTTAATATAGTCAAATTGCAGCTCAATTATGTGAGAATCAAAATTTTATAGTTAATTTAGCGTAAGAAAATATATTATTTCTTACATATTGTTCACGAAAAGGGAAGTTTTTCGAGAAAAGGAAAATCGTCTTCCTTTCTCGTAGGATTTTATCGTTAATTCTGACCACTCTCTACGCGTCGTCGCTCATCCCGTTGTAACCGCGGATCAGTTTATGCCATTGGTCAGAGAACCCGATAAAAGGGTAGCTTTCCCACCATTCGAGTCGGTTGACGAGAAGTCGAACATGCCATAGAAGGCAATCGGCTGCCCTAAGCTCTTTTCCACGTATCTTGTCCTCTATCTCCCGAATCCTCCGAAGACAGTATACTGACCGACTTACATCGTAAGATAGTATCATTTATATTATACTCGTAAACTCTCTCTCTCGCGCCAGGATAGGATAGAAATTGTTACATTCTCATTCGAGATCAGAGGTATACGCTTGGCATAATAATATATCTAAGAATAGAGACGTATTTAGAATTCAGTTCGATTATACTAACTTATATTCGATTTGAAACAATGTATATACAGTAGTATATTTCTTTTATCTATTAAACGTTAATTGTTACGTTTACTTATCGATTCTATTTACTGGTATTTGCTATGTTTGGACCATTCACCGCTTCGAGTCGGACTTACCCACGACTACTCCCGCTCGACAGAACTAGCCCTCCGTAATATTTATTATTAGATCGTAACATTTCGCGTGTTAGGGCGCGATATCCTTCCGTAACTGGTGTCAGTCCCGACAGTCGAACGTATCGACAGATTCGGGCGACATTCTTATTTTATGCCACCCTTAGACGAGAGTGAGCGGCTCTTAACGTCCCGACGACTAGAAGGTAGTGTACGATACCTTCACCGTGATCTCACAATTATCAATATTAAATTGTGAGCGGCTTTCGAGACGTCGCCTTCATCGAAAGATAGAGGCTCTCACCGAATTACTGATCCGGCACACGGAAAGTTAGGAGAGAGGGATTACGGTCTTTCGCCTCGTCCTGTAGGAAAATGGGTTTGTTCCGAAATCGCTGTCTATTTTTCTCCTACAAATCTATTTTACTTTAGGCACGCCTGTCCGCGTGTTTTCGCTTTTTTGCATCGGGTTATTAAGTATAAAAAGAAATAAAATCTGAACCTGTTTTTTTGTAACCGTCTTCCACGTTGGCGCTGTAAATATCTGCAGGAAAACGACTGCAATATGAAAAAATACAGGAAATTTTAATTACAGCTTCTAATTTCAATTGCAGATTCATGTGCTATCGGAAGGAAAATGTATCTACTCGGGATCTAGAAAAATATTTACATCTTATTTGAGTTCTTGTGGCTTGGAATGCCCTCAATATCACAATCCTGCCGATTACGGTAAGTAGTCGTCGTAGTAATTTAATTTCCGAAAAAAAGAGCCCTAAAATCGTAAAAATTACAATAAATGTGTACGTATTTTTGTACAGCGCTGGACATAGCTAATAATGTGCTTCCGGGAAGAAACGTTTTGCTATCGAAACAAAACGATTATTGGAATACAGAATTTCAAACGTTAGGCGATTGCCAAAAGGTAAGGCTATTATTAAAAAATATATAGGAAATTTGTAATTTATTGAAAAATAGCTAACTGATTTGAATATTTTTATACTCGCAAATTTCTTTGAATGTCGAGTACAAAATATGTTATTATTATTATTGTTATACAGTAGTAGTGGATTATACTCGATTGATACCGGTGGCTGTGTACTACACCGGACCAGAGTCAAGGCAGAGCAACCGAAACAAGACAATAATTAAATAAGTGTGTCAGCGTGTGTATCTGTATTTGGGAATTTCCTATGTATTTAATATTGTTGTGTAACGTATGTGTTTATATTCTATTCAACTGAAATCTTCCTAGCCTTTTGTGTAGTGTGTGTGGTATGACACCTGTAGAGGAGAGAACGACAGGTACAATAAGCATCTTATCCATCCTCATTAGATGCCTTGTTTTCTGTGTACTTGCTGATTTTTTCAGTGCGTGTTTTGTACAGTACATCGCGAGTGTTTAGAATGGATATGTCTATAATGTATGTGATTTTATTGTCTAAATGGTGCTTAATGGTGCCTTTCGAGCCCACGATTGCTTAATGATGTCTATGCTTTTTATATGTTGTGTCGTGTCCATACGCCGAGTGTAAATTTAATGGTGTGTTATTTGAGTCCGATAGTCACTGCTTTATGTAGTTCTGATGTTTGAAGGTTGACTATTGTGATAATGCGCGAAACGTTCCCTATTGCTTCCGCACCGCTTGACCGAAGGGTCGTCTCCACTTCGTGGATGACTGACACAGAAATCGCGATGGATGTTATGTTTCGTTTCATAAATTTATGTATGACCTTAGGAACTACATTTTCATCATTATTTTTTTCTGTACTTGACTTCTGTTGTTATTCTTTGATATATATTGAATATATTGCTGTACTTTTCACTTATAAGAATTTTTATAAATATGTATTTATCTTCTAATACTTGATTGCTTCTTGTTCTTTTTGTGTTAAATGGGGAAAACGCACAAAATTGCTCTTGTTTACTTAAGTTTGAAATTACTTAGAAGATACTTATTCACACTGTTAAGTTACTCGACCTTAATAGTCTAAACGATAAACTCAGACGTAATTAACTAAATTTAAAATGTTAAAACATTAATCCATTATTCTTTTACAGATTTCTTGCATGCAATTGAAACGTACGACGTATCCCACCAGCTTTTTCAATCAGTTCCTGGTTTTGTTAAGAAGGATTTTTATTTCTACTTGTAATCCGGTAATATAACTTTTTCATTTTCATTTTTTTTAAAATACAACTTAAATAAATACTACGAAAAGTATATTTTGTCTTAATCTTAAATTGATATAAGTGTTTATTTAATTAACATACGTAAGAGAACGAATGTATTGATAGACGATTACAAAACTGATAAAAAGTACAGTATAAATCGGCCAGTGCGAACGGAGGCCGAATACCGGTAATTGGAATATTTCAGTGAAACGGCAAAAAATAAGGAGCCTCGGGAACTGATGGGGCCTACCAGACCTATAAGAGAATTATACGCTACTAATTAGCCGAGTCGAATGTAAAGTTCTACATTTTCTGTTGTTTACAAATTTATTCTAAGTATCACTTTACGGAAGTTTTAATTGAAAATGAGAAGCGAAAGTCCTAGACCAGTGATGGGCAAACTACGGCCCGCGGGCCAGATGCGGCCCCCTGAAATGTTCTATCCGGCCCGCGCGACATTATTTCTAATCTGACGAGTAAAAAAGAATACAGGCTGTGGTGGTTGATGCACCACTTAACTTGAGTGTTCGTTGATTACATAAAATAACCGAAGCTTTATATCTCACCATGAATGTTTATTTACAATCATGTACAAAATTTTGTTTTACACTTATTGAGTAAAAGCTCGATCGATTACAAGCATGCTTCGGTACAGAACATCCACTCGTGGTGTGTAGCGTTGCCGAAAGAGAGAAAAAGAAATATGGTGGACGGCCTGCACATGTTTTTATAGCGCCACCTGGATTTTCAGATGCAGCGCTAGGTTACAATTATATTGGTCTGCCTGAAGTTTTCTTCTTTTCCTTTGGCCCGCTCTTTAAAAAGTTTGCCCATCACTGTCCTAGACTAACGGCGAATCCATTTGAAGCCATGCCATTAATTTGTGTCTTGCGGAGCCTACAGGTGGCCGAGTAGATATAACCATTGAACGTGGTGAGTTTTCTGGGGTTTATTTACGTTTGGTTCAGGTTCCTCGGCAGATCGCCCACGTGTCGCGTTGCGGTAAACAAACCAACTCAGAATATCTTGTGGGTCCGCGGAACCATTCGGCAACGACCGAGCCAATTTTTCGATTGAGTGCAGAGATTAAAAATAAATCTCCTCAGCTCTCGGATAAGGCTATTTATATTTGTTATTTATGCAGCCCAAGTTCCTATTTTGTTGAATCCTGTTTAAGTAAGTTACTGAACTGATATTAAAAGCTGGAAACAGATTGGATTTTCAGTTGGGGGAAGCTGTTCGGTTATATTTAACATAGGTTTAATTTAAAATAAAGTAAAACTATAAAACTGTTGGCGTTGAATTATGACTTTTAGTGCGAGTCTTAATGCTGAGGAGAAGAAGCGAGTTTCTGCCTATATGGCTGTAAATTCATTAACTCCTTCGCTACATAACAGTTTTTAATATTAATGTAATTAAACATAAAAATTACTTAAAACTGAGAAAAACGAAAGAAATGCGTTAATTTTGAAGAGAAAGCTTCAAACTTTATTTTCCATTGTCTCGCCTTTCTGCGAAATTTGACACCGATGAGTCATTGTGTTTACAGTTGGATGACCTCGAGAACAGCTGGTGTTGGATTTCCCGGACATTCTCATAGACGTCTCGGGAGGAGAAGGGTTTAAAGTAGGGTGAATACTAGCTGGCCGTATATTTTTAAATATTTTTAAAAAATTACGTTTTTTATTGCGATTTCCGACCCCCGACTTAATTAAACGTATATATAATAAAATATATTAATTAAAAAATTAAAAAACTATTGGAGGTCGTTTTTGACATCAGAAAGTAGCTTTAAATAACTTTACCGAAGTAAAATCCGTGCACTACAACTTTAGAACAGTGAATAAAATTTGATTAAAAAAATCCCATAAAAAACAATTAAGTGCTAAATTATGCGTCATTAAAGGTTCATTAAAATCGCGATAAAATCTTTTCGCGCAGGAAAAAAATTTAAAAAAAAATTTGGAGACAAAAAACATCCGAAAAATAAATGTTTTTTTTTCAGGGGGTCCAAAAAAACCCTTTGTTTGTAACGCTATGGAACGTGCCCGAGTTAACTCGGGATAAGGGCTTAAGGCGGGGGTCGTTACCGAAAAGTTAGCACCGCGTTATAACAACATTTAATAATACAAAAATAAAATAAAAGCAGTTTACAAACGGACTATTCCAAACTTAAATCTATCTTAACTATCCTGTCCCTAGTATGAGAGATATGAGAGTTTACAAATCTAATATATTACCTCATTTATAATGTGATTGATAACAATTCTGCACTTTGGGTGGAAGTTCTTTCCCAAGAAGTACGGCACTAAGTTTACATTACGGAGGACAGGATGATGTGTGAGGATCCCTCTTTTATGCTCTTTTTCTCCTCCAATGGATGCTAAGAATTAAGTTCATCTGACAGAGTATCGCGATGAATCTTTTTGGTTGAGCACGGGAGATAAAGATCTCTCTCGGGAAACATTTGTTCCTTGTTCTCTTTGATTTTTAGCTTTGATAAAAATATCGAAATACTGTATTATATTTAGCTTTTAAATGATTTTCTGTTAATTTTTAAAATAATTTAACTTAAAATATTCAGAATCTCACAATAACACAAAAAGCATTTTTTATAAATTTAAGAAATGTGTAGAAACTGTTTCTGGTTTTTAGTTATTAATTTTTTATTCATTAGCTTTTTGCTTTAAGTTGTGTAAAATTGTCATTTCTATATTTCAAATAAAGGAATTTTTCTCGGGAAAGACAGCCATACTTGTTAGCGGCTTTATACGTAGATGCGCGCAAGAAAGCGTCCTCACCTACGTATTTTTTATACGAAAGTAGTCCGTGCGAAGGCGAAAGTTGCGCGCGAGTCTTGTCGGTCAATCGTTCTCTTATTTACACGTACCCGTCTACTTGCGGAAGTGACCGAGGCCGATTCTCCTTGCCCGACGAAAGAACTTTCACCGCTTTTAGAAATTGGAATAAAGATCATCCTCGCTCGCGGCCTGTCAAAAGTAAGAAAAATATCAACAAAAATATGAAAAACCAGGCTGACAGCGCCTTTATTCTTTCACTGAACAACGGCGCTTTGTTTACGGCTATTTCTATTTTTGCTATTAACTACTACTTATATTTCTGAACGGGGGAAAGCGCGCGAGTAAGAACGTATTGTATTTTTTCACATCACGTTCTTACGGATCACGATTCCACTCCCGTTTCTACACGCGCGCAGGAATTGCCCACTCAATCGTGCGTTTAAGAATGAACGGTAGGTGTAAAGGCCGCTACTGACTTAATTTTCGGCTTCATTATTTTTTAGCGCTAGTCGGCACATCCGTTAGGGCCGGACGAGTGTCCCAGTTTCCCGGCGCCGGGCCCTTAACAAGTTTAGTCTGTAAATAGGCGCAACGTCTATTCGGAAGCACCACTTCCTACAGAGGGCGCTCGGAGTTTCGGCGAAAAGTTGTTTACGTTTGTATTGGCTGTATTCGCTTTACTTTTTCCACTCGGAAACCGTATTACAATTCAATATCCGCTACCATTAATGATGCGCTAGAATATTATACAGTAGAAGAATTAGGCAAAATATATTAAAGCAGACACGAAACGTAATTAGAAAGAAATGCACCCATCGTCGAGTTTAATAATAGGTGACAACTTTAACGAATTCTACACCTAAAAATGTGTCTGTAAGCCTGTTTACATACTGCAACAACAGGAAATTTCTTCCATTTGGTTCCTTAAGTGTTCAGACGCTCGTTGATGTTATCACACACGCAGAAAAGAAGTAATCCATCTAAACATCCCAGATCTACAGAATTGTATTTTTCTTTCGATCAATTGAAATAGAAATATTTGTTAAAGAATTGATAACAGAATTGAATCTGTTCCATGAGTTGATTCTCGCTACTTTATATCTCCTACCCGTAGTAATTTCTGAACCAACAGGATCGAGCACCAAATGATTTGAATAAACAGATTTGCCAGCCCTATGCATTTCCACAATAACAATTCAGAATTCTGAAAGAACAGTAGTTGGGAACAGCGACTCTACCATTTCGTACTAACATTCGAACCACAAATTAACTCTACAAGCAGGGATACAAACTTAAAACTTAGTCCGTAATTTAATAATTTCTTCCATAATAATTCCTGTCAATCGCATCGAATGCTGATGCAAAATCTACAAAAAATGCGTGTACCTTACGCCGATTCCTCCTTAATGCCTTAGATATAATCGTAGGCAAAATGAAGATATTATCAACTGTCAGGAAAACCAGCCCGATTCTCTGACAGAGTAGCCTATCTCTCATATTCAACCATCTTATTAATCTATAATACAAAACTGTACAAAAAATGTTTGAAGTGCAACGCAACAAAGAAATACATCTGTAATTTCTAGGCACCAACTTTCAATTACCCTTATATGCTGGAACCAACAACGAACGAAGAGTTCGTTGTTGGTTCCAGCAATTATTCCAAATTTAAAGAAAAGTTTTACAGACAATTGAATGTGGTCGACTATAGCCCGAAAATTACTCGAACTAAGAACGATGAAAAAATAAATAATATAGATGGCACCCTCTTTTACAAGATTTTATAGGAGGTACTGTACTTAAATGATTGTTTTCTCCTTTACGATGATGATAATATATTTAAAAATATTGTGAATTACGTAAATAACATTGACGATGATTTGAAATTGGAGGTAAAGAAGGAGGAGAGGAAACTTTTATACTTAGTTTTAATAAGTAAGAATGTGTTGGGATCGTTGATGTTGGAAAAATACGTAAAACCGTGCGCGGTGCCAAAGGTGATAAATAATAAATCAGAAGTCCCTAAATGCGTACAAAAAGAGAAACACTGTACGTTTGAGGGATATATTCATAAAATTACTACAACTACAGATACTAAAAACAAGAGGAAAAACTAAAAGATAATTAAGATGTTTTTCCTAAATGGATACAAGAAACGTATACTAAATAAGTGGATGACAAGATTGAAACATAAAAGAAAAAAGAAACAGGATAGCAAAATTGGAGAACCTGACATTCGGAAAAATACTGTAACTTATATACAGAACAAATAAAGAAAATATTTTTTTCAATATAATATAGTATTGATCCAGGACCAAAAATAGAGTAGAACAACTATTATATAAAGCGAGCGCGCCAACAATGCAATAGGGTAAACCAAACGATTTATTTAAAAAGGCAAGCGTTATATGCAGATTTGATTGCGAATGTAAAGAGCCATCCACTTACATGGCATGGACAAATTCGAGTATTGCTAGATATTGCGTGATGAACGGATGTCAAATCAATCTTAATACATTAAGGATAGAAGAATCGGAGAGAATTACGATAAAGAGAAAGTTAGAGTACTTAGAAACAAAAATCTTTTATGATTGAAACTTTATACTGCACATAGTTTAAAGATTTAGATTTCATCAAATTAGAATTTCATATACAGCCAACAAATGCACAAATTCTTTGTTGCGAAGCACGTGGTCTCAAATTATACTATTTTTTGGTTAATATGTGGACCATCATGGCTGCACTTCTGGAACATAACCTAACCTATTAAATTACCAAATTATTGGTAATTTACTAGAGTAGGTTAGGTTAGGTTAAAACGTGCGTCCTCGGGCCCGCAAAAAATAAAAAATTTGCATTTCTAATCGCCAATTCTATCGAGATGCTTCGCGATGTCACGTGATTTAGTGATGTAGACGCCAAGTCACGTGACACGGTTTGTAAGCGTCTGCCTTCAATGCGCTACTTTGCCACGTAATCAGGGTTAAACAATGGTGGCTTCCACCATGCGTAGTCAGTAAGTAATCCAACCGATTTTCGTTTATAACTCTTATTATACGTTTTGCCCCCAAAATTTCTCTGTTTTGAACACATCTACTAGGGAAGTTTCTTAAAAAAGCAAAATTAGGAAAAAAACGCCCCCATGTATTAAATGTAAACTTTTACCGAAATAATTTACCATTCACCACGTTGTAATCACGATACGACACTGGAACACGAGCTGAATACATCGGTATATAAGGCACGAACGTACGATGTGTAGATCCCGACAAAAGACGATCAATTATAGATCAAAAACGACACAATGCACCACTGTCTACACTGGTTACTGTCCGATGAACTTTGTAATTTGTCGATAGAGAAAGCTTATCGACCGACTTGAATTGTTTCGACTTATGACAACCCACTTCGTGTCGTGATATAACGACGCCTATTTACTAGGCTACATTTTCGGTCACCATAACTTTAGTGAATACCAAATTTTGTGGTATTTCAATTTGAGACGAACATTCACTGTAAGTTGCGCTACGACACTTTTCTACATCCGTTAAATTTCTCATACACTTACTTTCCCGGTTATTGTGTAGACATAACGAGGGAAAATATTGAAATTGTGTTAAATTTGGTCCCTTAAGTTTTTTTTGCAAATATGCAGGTTTTGAGATCCCCTAAACCCGAAAAGTAAAAATAACGGCAAAAAATTCTGTGCATGTGTGTTGGCATCTATTTCGTGTAATATCTCAGAAGAGGATGAAGGTTAGGTTACAAAATTTGGCACAGTAGCTTATGTCTGAGGTGCATTGATGCTATTAATTTTGGCTGTGAAACCGCGGGGGATGGAGATACAGTGTAACGTCGCTTAACGAGCAAAGCAAATCGTAAAAATGACTCGCTTAACGAGCAAAGCAAATCGTAAAAATGACTCGCTTAACGAGCGACGTTTCTCGTAACGAGTGACGAAAAGAGGGGACGTCCCGGATTGTCCGCATGCTATATCAGTCTGTGTTTAGCACTCGTTCCGCTAGCATCTTGGTGTCGCTTACACATTTTTCCAAACTTGTGTTCAGACATATTACATATAAACGTCAATAGCCATAGCCCTTTATATAATGAACGTGCCGAACGTTATACCAAATTCATGGGCTATGTGAAGGCTATAATTAAATATTAGAAATTACTGTATTTCGATTATCTTTTGTTTTCTGCAAATCGAATTCGCATTCCAGGTTGTTTCGTTCCGCGCTAGAAGAAAAGATGAAGATGATTGACGCTCCTTAGCAACGTATATTGTATAACTAGCTGTTACCCGCGACTTGGCCAGCGTGGATTTTGCAAGCAAACACCATTTATATTTAGTGTTTCAACAATCATAGTAATTGTTATATCACACCTACCGCCGAGAATGACGAGAATTGCCGCGAATCAAACGAACTGTTTTCAATTTGATCAATTTTCTGGAACGTTTACAATCGTTCTATAATCGAACCGATACGCAATAACAAATTCGAATTTAAAACGGTTCGAACATTTGGTTAAAATATCGAAATAGATAAAAATATTTATAACAATGTCTAAAATGTTATCAATTTAATACACTTAAGTACTCGATGAAGACTAAACGTAGTTGAAAACAAAAAATCGCATTTGGAAAAGTACAGTAGAAGCCGTTCTTCGGGTTAAGCCTTAATTAATCCTCTCTCTCTCCTCCCGCAAGGGAAATTTCGAAAAGTCCCGTCTTAGTGTGGGTTTTCGTGACGTACCCTAACTGTTTACCAAATTTCACTTCTTTAGGTTCAGCGGTTTGCTCTGGGCGATGATGAATCAATCAGTCGGGACAAGTAATTTTATATTTTTAGATTTTCTTTGAATAAAATATTTGTGTATTTTTTCGGCATGGAACGGATTATCGTATTTTACATTAATTTATATGGGAAAAATTGTTTCGCTTTTCGAGTAACATTCTGGAACGAATTATGCTCGTTAAGCGAGGTTCCAACTGTACAGTCACGTGCCTTATCTGTCGTAATTCAGTAATAAAATGCAGAAGGGCATAGCCCGCGGATCCTTCGATTAAAATTACACTATTCCTATATTTAAAAGGAGCGGCAAATAACTATTTTGTTGCTTTTTACATTTTATTGAAATTTTTGTTATGAATCGTGTATATTGGGAACAAATGAACGAAGTACGAGGAGGTTGGACCAGTGTGTTTATCTTGATCCCTTTCCGTTTTGACTCGAATGAACTTTATATCTGTTTTCTAAGATTAGGAGATTTTCACATTTATTTCTTATGTTAATTATAAAAGTTTACTTAGTAATAACTTTTCATTATGTTAGCGAGAATTTGTATAGTTTGAAAGAGAATATGGCCATTCGGACTGTGTTCTGGCAGGACCGTGCCGTGCTATGATACAGAGAGGCGGCATAAGTAGTATTTAAAGGGCGGTATTTCCAAGTATTGCATCATACTGAGAAAATCTACCGCATGGGCCTGGTTTCTGGAATTATCGCTGGAATTATTTTAACCAAAATTCGGTACCGAAAAGTTTTAACTAAAGCGCGTATTTAATTCTTACTAAAATATTAAGTAAGTTTTCATAAAATTTTAATTGGACGTAATTTATTACAGGTAACAATATTATTATATCTGGTATCTGAAATTCTTCTCGCTTCGCTCATCGGTATGGTCTATCGTGGAAGCGGAAATAGTTCAGACAAGGCACCCGCCAATTTAGGTTTTCTAGCATTGACTATTATCATTGTTACGTTTGCTGCAATATTACCTACATTGCTAAACTGTAAGTGATGTTTCTGTTATTAATTAATGTGTAATTTAGTTATTAACACGAGGATGTGTAGATTAGTTAATTATTATATTCGTTTGTGAACGTTTGTTTTAACAATTACGTAGATATAGAGCCCCTAGATTACTATTAGCATAGTGCTAAAGTTTGTGTCTGTACTGCGAGGCCCACCACTTCCCCTCCAAAAATTGTTGTTATTGTATCTATCTATATATAGTGTGTGTATTTGTGAATTGTTATTTTTACATTATCTGAATAATTTTAGCTTTAATCACTTTATTTTAATGTTTTTGCTAATAATGTATCCGCTTTAATTAATCAGTTAGAAATTTTATTTTATTTTAAACTCTGTGTATTTTATATCTTTTTCTGCTCTGTCTGGTTGTGTAAAGAACAGTTAGCTATCAGACAGGATGCCCTTTGGAACCAGATCACGAAGTTACGCATGTAAACGTGACACCGAGATTCTTTATCTATCAACCAACGTTTTAAAGGAACTTCGCCTATTTTTCCGATTTTACGGACCCCCTTTCTAAATTTTCAGTAATATCGATTTAAAATAATTTAGAGAAACAAATTAGAAGAAAAGATTTATCAATTAATTAACATGAGAAGGAAAAGATGAGGGGGGATGCCCGTCGTTTCACCCTTTTTCGATGGTGTTATATGACCGATGATACGCTATCTATGTCGCATGGACGCACATCATTCTTCATTGACAAGAGAAGAGGAGGACAACTAGATGACTAATTATACATTTTACAAATTACTTCACTTTCCTCCAGAACAAGCATGATTGGTCAAAAGCAAAGAATAAAATAAAAATGTGACGAAAATTAACAGAGTGAGACAGGATTAAGAGACTGGCCGGACAGGGATTGACCGGACGAGAGACAACCGACCTAGTGAAGGACCAAGTGAAGGAGAAAGAAGAGAAAAAGGAAGAAAAGAACAGGGAGAGAAAGTGAAGAAAGAAGAGAAGACCTTATCCTGGTATGTTGTGAGTCGCTCAGTTTGGACCCCCCCCGTTAGGTACCCCCTTGTTTTATGGATAGAAATAGCCAAAATCGGATTTTATAACTTTGTTGAGAACTTTGTTTTTCGATAATAAGCTCTTATTATTTGTACTTGACTCCGCATTAATCCTCCTGATAAGCTTATTTCTGGACTTCGGAGTGACTCTTACCTCGCGCCTTTATTTGTTTTTTTGTCTAAATCGGCGGTGTGTCCGACAAAACACACCTGGGTGCAGGACCCTACCCCAAACTTACGTAATCAAATTTTTGACGGCCTGGACCCACGCAGTACTTGTGAAGGTTCCAGTTTCGAATGCGAGACAAATTTTTGAGTGGTTTAATTCGGATATTTGGGACAAGTATCGGGCCTGTAGTCTTATTTCTCACCACCCCTTGTGGACTTGACGAACTCACGATCTTTTTCCTTCCCGAAAGGATTTTTTTCGTATCCGTAGAGCAGAAAAGTTTCAGATAGCAAATTAGAAAATGCATTGTAAGTCTTTGTTAATCAGTTAGTCGGTTTTAGACGTTCATTGCAACATATGTTATAATTTTTAATGCTTTAATTAATCGTTAATTCGGTTTCTATGATTACGGACAATGTCATTCAGTTTGTTTTCGAATACTCGATACTACGTACAATACGAGGTAAATTGGCAGTACCGTGTTTATTTCTCATTCGGTCTGTTCGAAAATGTTTACAGGTTGAAATACTGAAACCAGGTGTCATTCATAAACGTTGCCTGTAAATTTTCTGGTGATCAACCGGCTGCTACTAGCCCTCGCCGATCTTCGAGGGCGTGCTAGATAGTGACCGAGAAAATACTAATGTCGTCATTATCGCTACCAACCGAACCACCAGTATGCATTTCCTAACAGACCCGTTGTTTCCAACGAATATCATTCGTTACTTGTCCCGTGGTTGAGAACTCGGTTCTCGGAAACTCATTCCTTTCTTGCAGGTTTTCGATTCTTAAAGGCATTGGAACAGAAACTATTATTAACAAACACTTTGTTTCCATATGTTCCTTGTCACTTACTCTTCGTTTCTTGTTATCGAAGTAGGGGCTTGAGGCAACCGTTAAATCTGGAGATTTTATTTATTTGTTCAAAATGAAACCTTAATCTGCTTTATTAGAATTAAATTACGTTCTTGGTATCTAAAAAATCTTTTCTGTTACGCATTACACATGTTTCTAGTTACGGGACGATGCACGCATGCCACGCCGAAGATTAAAAGCGGGAACCTCGAAGTTTCCGCTTCTTGTCATTCCGCAAAAGTCGAATTCGCTGTACTTTCGAGGCATGGGCGATAGCAGCACCTTTTCTATAGCCGATCGGAGATGACTTCGATTGTTACGTTTTCGTCACGTGATATATGAATCACGTATTTGTTTTTGATCGTAAAGTTCGAATACAACTTTCGATACAGAAAACTTTTTTGGTATTGCAGGAAAATCTTGGTTTTTATATAATTATCCCTATTTATACAAGGATTTAAAATTATAATCGTATGATGCAGATGAATGTAGGCATATGATAATATAATATATCCGTATTTTCACATAGAATTTTAATTTTTCTTATAAGAAAATAATTCTCGTTTCACGCAACAACGTCGAAATCTCGATAAGGAAAGCAAACTGTGAAGATGCAAGCGCATCTTCCTCCTTCTCCATCTCGAGTGCCGAACGCGTGCGCAACAAACATCACCTTCCGCTCGTGGCTCGTGCGGCAAAGACGTGTCGTCTAGGGTGATATTCGGTGTAGAAAATGTCTGCATTTGAAAAATTTTTCGTTTAGGCAAGTTGCGCTTTAGAGAGACACGTGCGGCGCAGAACAGACAAAGCACGTTTCAAAACGCGTCTTTGCCGCACGAGCCACAAGCGGAAGGCGTTCGGCACTCGAGATGTAGAACGAGGAAGATGCGTTTTCATCTTCACAGTTTGCTTTATTTATCGAGATTTCGGCGTTGTTGCGTGGAACGAGAATTATTTTCTTGTATTATGAATTCAAATTTACGGTTAGAAACGTCTATTTAGTCACATCAATTTATTCTATTCGAGTCGTTCTGGAAAACAGAAATATGCAGAGTTATTTGCATATAATAATACGTGAATATAATTGATAATAAAAAAAGAAAACACATTTTAAAAGTTTTGGAAAATCTTTACATAAAGAATATGGAAAAGATAAATACTGTATATAAGAATTGTAACTTCGGAATACGTAAATCAATCAAATGTGCAGTGTACGGTTAATATCGGTGGTTTCAATTTTTCTCCCGTTTTAAAAATCTAACTATCGAGTTCGTCCCTTTATTACAGTATTTTCTTCGGGTCCTGTAAATATTTTTACAGCGATTTTAAAATATAAGTCGTATATTTATAAATGTTTGATCTTTTAAACATAAAATTTAATTAAGGTGAAGGCACTTTTTTAATTGTGGTTTAGGCCTTTTTCCAATCAGAGAGCGCTGAAAGGTCATACGAGGTAAATGCACTAAAAACCGACATATTAAGAAAAGGGTGCGCTATCTGACTGTCGTGGCTGTTGGCGTGAATTATTTTGCTTTCTTTTGGAAAAATGTCAGAGTTTCCGACTCGGGAAAGGAAAATTTCTCGCCACTATCTCGTGACGGATCACCACTAAATGTAAGAAAACGAATCGGAAGCGAAGAAAATTTCTCGGGTGAGTCGACGGAGCAGTTGATCTTCTCTTATAAACGTGCCGGAAAGGAGATTAAGACTCAAGAAGGAATTTGACTTTCCATGGAACTACAAGCTCCTTCAAATAGTAAATTAGAAATGAAGAATAGATACAGCATTGGTAGATGTGGAGTTTAGACTATCCGTCTTTGAAACTGGCTACGCTAAAAGTGACAAATCAATATCTGTAATAACTAGCGTGAAAAGTTAATGAAATTAGAAGGTAAAGAAAGAAGGATAATATTGTTATGTGAAGCATACAGGATGACGATAAATCAGACAATTGTTCAATTACGATTCAAAACCTTTTCGACCATAAATTAAAGGTTACAGACATCAATATAAAACGAGTTTTTACAATTGAAAAATGCGAATCTAATATAAAAAGATTGATTATTTTTGAAGATAAATTAAAAGTTTAGAAAAATGTTAGTAATTGAAAAGGCCTGAATATATTTATTAATGATGACTATTGGACGAGTAGCGAAGCTGTCAGAAACAAACTAGGACTCTATGAAAAAGAAATGCATTTAAAAGCACGTTCACATTTTAGAGATGAAAACTTCGGCCTTAACCTCGCTATTCACTTATTTGTAACTTGGAAAATCCATCATCGACATTCGAAACATTTATTCTAAGATGCTTTGAAAAGTTTTGCTCTATTGGAATGCGACCGACATTCGATTTGTTTTTTTCTCGGGGAAAGTGGGAAAAATATGGATGCGTATCGGTCGAAGGGTTTAGAAGCGTAGTGTACATAGGACAGACAGATTGACGGCTGTTCAATTATACGTATATAAATAATAATTTTCAACAATTACAACTCACATTAACAGTAACTCATACCCAAACCTCGTCTGGCACTCGATTTACTAGGGTAATCACACGCATGAAGTTTTCGGTCTTATTTAGAGGCCTTCGTCCAGAAGTAAGGTCGACGTATACGAAATAAATTAGAAGCAAAAAGTGTTTTACGGTAACGTTCTGTCGGCAGTGACGTAAATTTAAAAAAATCATAATTGGCGACTTTGTGACGTAGTCGGGAGAAAAACCAGGACCAAATTTAACAATACTTTGTGTTATTTTTTTCTATTCTCTTTTGAGGTAGAGCATTATTTAAAATATGGTTGTATTTTGTGCCGTTTTTTCTGTATTTAATTTGCGTCATTTCTTTACAATAACTATTCTAATTTAGTATTGAAGTGTCTTCGATTTAATCGGAAAATGTTCTTACTTATTCTTTTTCAGTTCCGTCGGAGAAAATTGGAGTACTAAGAGAATATCATAATGGATGGTATAGCGTAACGTCGTATTTTCTAGCCAAATCTATTGCCGAACTACCAATTAATGTAAGTTCTTTTCTAATCAATCGTCTGTTTGTACACGAAAATTATATCGATATATTGAAATGGAATTTAAAAAATTTGGCTAAAATAACGAACATTATTGGAATGGACGAGTCGAATCAGATAAATTCAGAAAGAGATGGTGGAAATCCCTTTTCTGAGCTAATAAGACGTGCAATTTCATTCTGGCATAAAGCTGCGTATTATTCCAGGAATATTAAGATTACAATACGTCTTTATTCATGCGGGCTCGCCTTCGTTTCTGGGGAGGGGTAAAAAAGCTGTTCGAAGACAATTTTGTGAATTCCCTGCCATTGATCGGTCGTTCTCTTCACTCTGGCAATACGCCACGTAAAAATGGTCTATTAACCGAGTAGCATTAAATTGAGAATTCGGAAGGTGGCAACCCGACCAATGACGTTGGCAATCGAGTATCGTGTCTACTTTCAATATTAAGTTTCCAATGTCGCATTTCACTTGGCGTATTGTTCGATTTCGGATTCGAACTGAATTTAGCAGATGGTTTGTTTATCTGTCACACGTGGACGGTATGTAGGGTTACTTTTTGTCGTGGCTTTACTGTAATTTGTAGATTATCTATCTAGACTCTCCGAAGCAATTGCTTACTTCTGACTTTTGCTTTTTGGAAGCCATGTTATTTTTATATTTTCTGCTACTAGGTATTTTCCTAACAATTGAAAAATAATATAGTATTTTAATTAAGCTGTTATGTTGTTTTGTTTAAAATATTTAAGGCTTCCAAAATGAATTGTGACGAACATTTACCTTTGGGTAAATGTTCGTCACAAAGGTATTGCCAGACTTTTTTCTAGCACATCCTCAACTATGACGCTGCCTGCTGCAATTATGGAGTCATCGTGAACGTCACAGTTCATTTTTTGTCTTCGAGAGTTTGTTTATAACTGTGATCACCTAGTTGATTTGGGTGTCTTCGTTTGGAGTTTCGCAATGTGGTAACTATAAGCAATATCGATACGTTGCGGCGTGTAACCGCTACTAATTTATCCATAGAGAAATTGAGGAACCTAACGAGCAAATTTGGGCTTTCTTGTTGGATCACAGGTAGACGTCGTCTCACCGTATGCGAATAAGACGGTTTTATATATGAAAAACAACGGTTCCTATAATAACCTTCCATTTTTTATGCGAAAATAACAGGATATCCGTTTTAAACGTACTTTGTCATACGATTTCTCATTGGTTAGTTTTAACTACTACTAACGTCGTTAAGAATACAAGCGAGTTTGTTTAATGAACAGTTAGCATTAACGATTACGGTAACGGTACTATATTCTTCTTTCCCTAACTATTGTGCACCCCTATGGACAATACGATGAACAACAAGAAAGCAAACATAGCCGAAGATACATCAACCATTATGGTACACGTTCAGTACCGTAGGCGTAACGGCAAGTGCACTGTGCTTTTGTGGTAAAAATGTGAAAACGATAAGAAATAGCGTGCAAAGAAAGCGGTGTCATTTTCCTCTCAACAGTGGGTCGACATCCGGCCAATAGGCGACAGTAGATGCACCGGATATTGTATGATCGGATCAGATCAGAAGACCAAAAACGCTGGAACGCAATCAATACAAGTATTTCAAAACGGAATTTTGTGGACTTGAAAAAGTTGTGAATATTACAATATTATAATATTGCAGTATTACAATTTTCCTTCAATTAATGCTTGGTAAGAAAAACTGTTATTAAAACAAACGTTTTTAATTTATCATCATAGTGGCCTATAATAATAAATTACAGATTTAGAAATTTGGATACATCAATTCTATATTTGAGCAGGTACTGTACTTGGCATAGGCCTATATAGTGCTATTCCTTTACAAGTATCCAAACTTTTCCATACGGAACGGCGGAGTTCTACAATTTGGCATGTTGAAGACCATTAGCGCGTAACAGCTATGGAATATATTTTTTTAATTTGTAAACTCGTAACATCATGGGTTGTACTGACTCCACTGTTAACGGACCGACGAGAATGTTCGGCACCTACTGTACAGTACCTTTTTAGCAAATTCGTTGCTAATCAAAACGAAAGACTGGGCTGTTTCCTAATACTTTCTATAGTTTTTTGAAAATTACCAGATATGCAGGTGGCAAATAGTGCGCTTTAGTGCGCTTTGATCAGGGATTTAGTGCTTGGTATATTTTCATAGAAAGTTTTCGAATACTGGATAAGTTACATTGCTAAGCGCAGTCTCTGAAATCATTATACATGCAGCCAGTTGACACGTAAAGTTCATTTTTCGTTATTCTTTGCAGAATTTAACGATGCAAAAATAACACTATCCCTTCGTTTCATTCTTTTTTCTTTCCCCGTTGGAAGTGTTTTACGTGTTTACGTTCTCGAACTTGGTTGCATAAATAGCTAATATTTATCCCACGATTTACCAGTTGAAAATGAATCGCGTAATGTAATAGTGTAAATTGTAATAATCAGTTTATGGAAACTTTGGCTCAATCGGTAATTAATTGTCTAACTACCCTGCGAGCATATATTACGTGCCAGTATCACGGTCTCGCTGGTTAGCTTTGAAGGCGTTTATATGAGTTTTGCTTATTATCCAAATTACAAAGATTTAAGCATGCAAAGCTACGCTCGGAGCCGTAATTAACAACAATTAGTTCATTATAATTAATATAATTCAATGTAATTAATAATTAATTGTTATTAATGTAATTAATTTATTTAAAGAAAAACATCTGAGATGTAAATAAATTTTGAGAAGTAAACATTTATGACAATTTAGGCGACAGTCAAAATTATTCCTTAGCAGTTTTTCTTTGGTAAAGATGAGCTTGGCGCTTGGAGACAAAATGTAGAAAACAATAATCTCGTGTGTATCGCTTGCAAGCGCCAAGCTTATCTTTACCAAAGAAAAACTGCTAAGGAAAATTCTGGCCATCATCTAAATTGTCATAAACTTTTTAAAATCTCAATTGTTTTTATTTAATAATTGTATAATTACGTCGAGACATAAGATCGGTCGGCGCTCGGTTTAACATTTCTAGATCTGGTCACATTACATATTGAGAGTTAATTGATAAATTTATTCGTTCACATATATAGTTTTCTAAATAAAATTGATATATAAGACATAAAGCTTTCTCAATGATCAGTACTGTTGTCTAAACGATGACAATTAAATAATTCTGTCACATTTCTCCACAATTCTTTTTCATGCAGAACATAAAAACATGCAAGAATTATAGAACAGGTTATATACAACGAAAAAATAACAATTTACTGTTTTTACAGTTTATATTCCCGTCCATTTTTGTATCGCTCGTTTACTGGTTAACCGGACAATCTCTGGAAGCTTGGAGATTCTTCTATTTTGTCGCATTTGCCGTTGGTCTAGCTCTTAACGCTCAGTCCATACCCATCATATTTGGTTCTCTGTTCTCCGATAAGGTAAGTTAATATAATATTATTACTTTTATTTTCTATCTTTCTATTCTTTCGTTATACTGAAATAGCAGTAACAGGCAAACACCGATTTAGGCTGAGTCTAATTTTGTTTTTTTAAAATTGTTATTTCTAAGAATTTATATTTGGAAACAATTCTGTCCTATCGCAGTTGAATCAGTTAACGTCGATAATCAATTAGTAGGTCTCCGATTTAACGGAATTACTGAGAAAGGGATTTCCTTAAATCGAATGCATTTGAAGAAGCATACTACCGCGATCAAAAAGTATGCGGAACGGTCTATTTTCACTGCGTGCGTGAGAGACAGCAATCTGGTTCTTTACGTTATTTGGTACGACTTTCGTCGACATTAGCGGAAATCCGTACGTCGTGGTCAATTTTCGTCGGCGAATAAACTTGCTTTGTGCCTAAATAATTTTTGCGCCGGAGATTTTTCCAGGGCTGTGGAGTCGGAGTTGGAGTCGTGGAGTTTTGGTGTTTTAGCCGGAGTTGGAGTCGGATGGTAAGGAAGAGTCGGAGTTGGAGTCGTGGAGTTTTGGTGTTTTAGCCGGAGTCGGAGTCGGAGCCGTCAAAAAATCCTCCGACTCCGACTCCCTTTTACTTACCAATTTGTTATGTATATGAAACGGAGTCGGATGGTAAGGAAAAGTCGGAGTCGGAGTTGGAGTCGGTAGATTTTTACGCGACTCCACAGCCCTGGATTTTTCAGAATGTCGAGTAAAGAACGCCATCAAATTTTGTTTCGGCCACGGAATTACAGCTACAAAAACGTTGCGAAAGTTGCAAAAGGCCTTTGGTGATGATCGTCTGTCGGAAACGAGAGTTTTCCAGTGGTAGAAGATGTTGGAGGAAGGCAGAGAAGAAGAGCCACGCTGTGGTAGACCATCCATTTCGCCGACGACGAGATTCGAGATTTGGTGCTGGACGATCGCCGATTAACAATCGGGGACGTTATCGAACGTGTTGCCGAATCGTTTGAATCTTGTCGAGCAATTTTCAAAGACGGTTTGGACTAGCGACGCGTCGCGAAAATGTTGAAAAACCACGTGCTCGAGTGGTCGACCATCCAGCGCATCGTTACGGGTTTATGCTTTTGGCACCGAAACGGCTCGTCCATTCAGTGAACGGCGCTGGAAAGGTGAAGTCCGTCGAGAATCAGGTCCCGGCGATTGTTTTCTTCCGTCGTCGTGGTGTTGCGCATCGCCAACTTTTTCCATTGGTCGAGAAAAATTATGATTTGAGAGTTCTGTATTGGTTGCCCGAAGCAAGTCTTAGGAATCCATCCAATTAATGGCCAGAAAACAAGTGAAACTTCTACAGCGATTATGCACTTTCTCTCCATATGCTTGTCGTCGGCGAATTCTTGGCCAAAAATTCGACAAATGCGGATTAGCCACTCTCTTGCAAATGGTTGCGTGGATAAACGAAGCACGAAAATATTAATGATAATAGTTTGCAATTTTTCCAAGTTTTGGATAGAAAGGATGGAAAGTAATATGAAATAACGATGAAAATACAGTAGTACCTCAGGATACGAACGCTCCAGCATACGAAATTTTCAGGATACGACACGAAATTCGAACATATTTTTGCTCCTCGGTACGAACAAAAACTCACCATACTACGTTACATTAGTTCGCAGCAGCATTTTTTATTCACTTCTGTTCATCGGTCTCAGTCCGCGTGTTTGCTTCGTCCTGGAAGGATTTCGCTCGATAAAGGAAATCTCAAGATATTATCAGAAAGTGACTGATTTTATTGAAAATAAACATCCCGAAAAGGTTCACACTGGCCGTATTGCTGCTCAGTTTAATGACATTTGCCTAAGTCATTTTAGAAACATTTTAAAAAGTAGGCAAAGCCAAACCTGTTTGGATAGATATTTTACCAAGCGACCTCTATCCAGTGAAAGTGTTGGTGGAAGTGAAGGAAAGAAAGCAAAAAGCAATGAATAAAAAATTATAAAAAAACATATATATATATATATATAACAGAAAAGATGAAAAATTAGTGTTAAGTTATTTTTAAGTTATTGTTACATTATGTTATGTAAGTTAAGTTTTAGTATCATTTCCCTTCTCCCTCTCCTCCGCCACCAGTTTACACCTTTACCTCGTCTATCCTCGAAGGTAAAGTGCAAATAAAACTATATTTTTTAAAATCAATTATTATTCTGTTGTGGTACAGTGTTTTCCTTACTAAAGTTATTTTTTTCAATGTACTGCTTAGCTTTAATTTGAGTGTTTTTTCGTGTTGGAACGGATTATTTGGTTTTATGTGTAATCGTATGGGGAAAAATGATTCACCTTACGATATTTGCATGATACGATCTCAGTTTCGGAACGGATTAATTTCGTATCCTGAGGTACTACTGTAATAATTAATAAATGAACGTTTCCTTTTAATACTAAACTAGGACGATGATACGATCCTGAATTCTGTCCGTACGATTCGATACCGATAATTTTTCGGTATTGATCGGATCCCATAGTCTGTAAATGTTGGTAATAAATGAAAGCCGGAAAGCTCGCTGCTGATGAAAATGTTTACAGTATTTAAATTCGCTGACCATTTAAATTCAAATATAAAAAAACAAATTTACAAATCGATTCATGTAAATATGTGAGTCAACGGAATTCAGTGAAGTGTTTTTGGGACTTAACCAGTTTTTGAAGACTTCTAGGCTTTCCAGTCAATCTTTATTAAATTGCTTGGAACATATTTAATAAAGTTTGAGTAGAAATCCTAAAAACTAGTTAAGTCGCGGAAGCAGTTCATTGAATTCTATTATATTTAACTAATAATACAGGTAATCCCAAAGAAATAAAATCGATTTATGATTCCCTTAAGGTCGGGCCCTACGCAGTTTTACAGTGGGAAAGATTACACTAGGACAATACTAACTGTGCCTATTTTAGGGGAGATAGTTTACAGTAATTTTGCTAGACCAGGGGTCGGAATTAGTGGCTCGCGAGCCGCATCGTCTCTTTGCATGGACGTTTGCGGCTCTTCGAACATAAACTCCAATTTCACCTCACCTCATTTCATTGCAGCCCTATAACTTATGAATTTATGAGATAGAGCCGCCGAACAAACTTCGACTCGTACGGCATACTCTCTACCACTCTTTAGCCCGTCAGCACATGACCACACTAGCGTTGATCAATATGAGTCGCGTGCGAGTGGCAGCATTAGAAGCATATCTATCTATCTATATAACCCATATAACCCATTGAACGCGTGTCCGTCCGTTCGCGTAACGATATGCAAAAAATGGGCACCAGAGGCGCCCTAGCGATGATTTTAAATTAACAATAAATTATTTTTATTTGTAATAGGAATTTGTTATTGATATGAATTTATTATTTATACTACGGAATGGTATAAATAATTATTATATGCCTCGATTAACCTTGCGCTACACGTTTACAACATCCCGTGTCTCAGTGAACGTCGCGCATTGACTCACGGGAAATTTGTTGAAAAATGGCTGATACATTTAAAATCGAAATTTACGAGCGAAGGTAAATAAACAAATTAAACTATTTTAAAGTATTTATAGAATGTTAATAGATAGAAATATACATCCGTATGACGCGGTTGGGACTTTAACAGAGCTATAGAACATATTGATAGGAACGAAAAAGTCAAAGGAACCGTCCCTCGTGGGAATTTGTAAAGAACGCCCACCAGGGGGCGTTCCGGGCTACTAGTATATATGTTATGGACAAAGTGATTAATACGGGCATTAAGAATAATGATCAACAAAATCGGGCATTGTAATAAATTTAGTACCGAATTTTAAATTTATGTAACCAGTAGTTAATCTTTCTACTTTGATAAAAGTAACGATCATGGAGGAATCATTAAGTGATGTGAATAATTGCTTCAACAACCGATTAAACGAGTTAATAGCAGAAAAAGGTGAGAACAATCAAATTTTTACGAAATCAGCATATTTGTCAATGATACAAAAAATGAAAGTCAAAAATGAAAGTTTCTTCTAAGTCACCGGAAGAATATCAACGGTTACGTAGATATGACGTTGTATCTATCGGAAATTTAGAAAAATTAATTATGCCTGTAAAAGAAGGTAATGCGATTAAATATTACGTTCACATGGAAGAAATATTTCAGATATTGCACGATTCCCATATTGCTATCGGACATGGCGGTAGAAACCATATGGAAAAAGAATTATGTACGAAATATAAAAATATTACAAGCGAGATGATCGTAATTTATTTGAACTTGTGTGAAATCTGTCAGAAAAAATGTTCCTAAGAAAGGCTTGCAAGTGTGTGGGCTAAATTTGGAGAATCCGTGCTTCTCGCATGGACAACTGTATGTGGCCATCTCACTCGTCCGAAAGCCTTCTGATTTATTCGCGTACGCGCCAGACTGAAAAACAAAAAAATATCGTGTATCCACAAGCACTACAATGAATAAATAGAATTGAAACGGCACTTTGAAATGTTTTCCCGATGAAAATGAATAATAATAATAATAAGTTTCAATAAAAATGATAAAATGTAAATTGAATTTTATCATAACGAGTTTGCTTGAATTTCTTTTCTTTTGAGATCGCAGCAATGGATAAGTTAGTATTAAATAAATGAAAAAATAAATGAATACAATAAATAAATAACAGTAAATAAAATAAACTAAATAGCATAAATAAATAACACAATAACAAGAGTAAGTATAACAACTACAAGCTTTAAGGGTTTTTAATCCCCCATGCTTTTTTCTATCATGTACCGTACGTGTATGATGTTGGAAGCGTATTAGCATTCTTGGCATTTAGGCGACGGTTTTCCATTTTACTTATATATATTTCCATTTTCTCCATTTCTAATGTAATGGATGAAGATATGACCGTTTTAATGATTTTTCCCTCATCTCATTTTACATCCGCTCCTGTCTGCGCCATGACTGATAAGATGGTGTTGTGCCTTTATTAATAATTTACGTTGTATTTGTGTTCTCGCAGACGTGTTGCTAAATTTCTTCTGGTTACACCTGCATAATCTTTTGCTATTCCTAATTCTTGATTCTCAAATGGAATTTTATAAACTCCAGCTTTCTCTTGAATTTTTACGCTATTTTTTTCATTCCTTATTAATTAAGCTATAGATGTTGGGTGCTTTTTTATATACCATTCTTGCGTTTTCATAAGTACTCGATTCATTCATCATTCCTCCTATACTTTTATTGTATGTGAATTTGTTAATTGCATCTACTTTAGTATGTTTTTTGCCTTTACGTTGTCTGTAACCTTTGACCAGCCTTCTATTGTAGCGGTTTTGCATCCTAGATTTGTTGGAATTCTTTTAATTCTATTAATCTTCTTAATACGGTGTTGAATGTTAGTGCAGTACAAAAACGTTCTTCTCATAAGCGCCTTAAATGCTGATAACTTATATTCGTATGGATCGTTGGCAAAATTCATTTCACAATACAGTAGATCCCCCTATAAGACTGGTTCCTATAATTACAGTTCCTGTAAGACGGTGAAAAAATCGTGGCGGTATCCGTACACAACGGTAAAATAACTCCTATAATTACGTAAAACGTCATCGGGCCGAACTACTTTCCCGCCGTCCGTAGCGCCACGCTACGGACGTTTAGGCGGGTAAATTGAGTTTAGTTTCGTCTGTACATATAATTATATATTAATTATATATAAATTAGGTACTGTATATATAATTATATATTAACTTAATTTATTGTAACTTTATTATAATTAAATATATATTTTTCGCCGTCTAGCGTCACGCTACGGCGAGTTAGGCGACCTATCGTCTGTTTAGTACTGTAATTTTATACATTTCTTGTGAAAGAAACATTTCTTATTTAACGGCCATAAAAATTATTTATATTAATGATGTCTCCAAAGGTCAACGAAGTTTTCGCAGAAAAATAATATCAGAAATCGCGGCCNCGCGGTTTGCTGAGCTGTTCCGCGACGAAAACAAGCTTGAGCAACGGCGATGTCGAATGATGCACACTCGGTAAGTAATCCTACAATTTTTTGTTTATAGCGTAGTTTATACGGATTATTTCCAAAAAAATATACGTATTTTGGAAATATTTAGTCGGATTAATCTAGAATCGATTAATTTTAAGGAAGAAAACCTTTCAAACAGCCGTAGTCCGCAAACTTCACACGTGTCGGGCTGTGATTGGCTGTGATTCCTACAAAATCGGATTCATAAAGAACGGAACGTATCTACCGTTTTATAGGGGGATCTACTGTATTTGTATTTTCAACTTCCCAAGCAGCAACGCATGCGCAAATATCGCACTACTGCCTGTTTGTAGAGAGTGTCGCCATTTTGTATTTTATTTTGACTCGGTTCTCGGTCCCCCATTATCTACAAGTCCGGTTATTTTTTATGCGCGCATGATTTGGACACCTAATACTCTGTGCGAAATTTCAACTCCTGACATATACAGTACTCCTTCATACGTCTAAGCTGGTAACACATCAGGCAGTGCGATTTTATAAACAAGACATAGTCTTGTCAATAAAAAATTAATAACTGAATAAATAATGAAAAAAATTACCGCTTGTAGAGAAAATCTGGAGAAAGTAGCTATGTCCTTTTCCTTGCTAACAATAAAAATACTTTTTATAAACAAAAGTATACTTTTTTCAAACAACACGTGGGGATATTGTTGAGAGATGATAATAATAATAACGGTAACACACCCCACCATCAAAAGTTGGTAGCATAGTTACTAATCACACATAATGGTATCCCCACTACCATTGACCGACTGCGCAACATTTATTGATCTGTTGCATTGTACATTCGGCAGCATAAGTTTTTATATTTAGTTTTGCATTTTGAAATGTATCATGAAGTTTGTGATTGTTTCAAGGAACATTTTTTACCTAACAATTTTTTAATACTATTAATTTTTGATACATAATATATTATTTTTTCTTCCATAATAAGTAACTTTTTTCTGTATCCCTAAACAACCTATCGCGTACCCTGGGTTGGGAATCGCTGTTCTAGGTAAATGCAAACTACTTCTATTTACAAGTTCGCAAACTTTCCGGACAGACCTTGTATACCAAAAGTCCAAAAGAAATGTACTCGGAACCTTCTTCCATATACTTCCGTTAAACTCATCCCATTGCCAACGACACATATTATTATTCAACGTTTGAAATCTCCATTAGAAGAACAAAACTTTTTCTCAAATTTAGATTAACCGTTGGAAAGAGCTTGGTAGTAAAAACCCAAGGAAACGAAAGTGAGAAGAGAGACAATCATTAAAGTCGTAATACTTTTATACTTGCTAGTGGGCATCGAGTATTTCATGCAGGACCAGTCTAGTAATATCCATAGCTATCTATCAACCATTCACTATGAACCATCCTCCGTTACCATCGACCATTTTTCAGAGTTTAAACATGCGTTTCTTTACAAGTATTATCATTTTTAAACTTTCTTACGCATTTAGAGAAGAGAATGTAGCCTAATCTTAATCAATAATCTATTTCTCTAATCAGATATTAGAAAGATATTTCTCTAATCAGATATTAGAGAAATGAAAAAATTGTGTGCATGGCCACTCTCTGTCAGGGACCCACTAAACGTTCCCGATGCAAAACATTTTTTAAAAATGAGGCATGCATTGGCCTACCAGAAATTGCCTCATAAAGAAAGAAGGTGAACTTCATATAATATGGAAATGTGCTAAATAAAATAATATTTTGGAACAGCGATTTTCCACGTTGAATTTTAATATAAGCCAGAAACTTGTGCAAGTTGGAGTCAGAAAATAGTTTTAGGTAAGCAGAACGTAACTTAATCTGGATAAAACAGAATTAATCTGAAAAAAGCCACTTCTTAATTAAATTTTCTTGTATAAATTTAATTAATAGTAAGAGAAACTTATAGCTCTGTGAGATTTTCACGTAAAAAGTACTTGTTATTTATTACATAATAACACTAAATAAAAATATTACTTACGTATTTTTGGCTTTGAAGACTTAGAAACTATATTTATATACATGATTTGATTGGACAAAAGTATTGACACATTGATGATACCTGTATTTAAAAATTTTATTTTCATCCATGTCATTTTTATGCCCAGTATGGTGGACATATGAAATCCACTGATTTTCTCAAATTTAACAGGTATTTTCGAAAATTATTGTTATTTCAGTCTAGTTGTTGTTATTACCAAAATTACTATAAGACAATAAATACTAAAGACTATAAATATTTGGCTCGTATTGTCTATCAGACTACTTTATCATACATCACACACTCGGAAACATCCACCACAATCACCAGATTTGAATGCTGTCAAATATTTATGGAAAAAACTAGAATAGATAGAGTGAGAAAATAAGAAATATTGAACTTAGATCATTTCAGAGACCTCCTTGAATAATGGAATAAAATTTCCTCCGACATCAGGCAAAAACTAGTGCATTAAAAGCCAGATAGAGTAAGAGATATTATTAAGAACCACGGATTTACTACAAAATAGAAATTGTAATATATTTTTAGCATTATCTTTAAATGTGCTAATACTTTTGTCTTTTGTTTTGATGAGGAAACCATTAAATTTTTAAGAATATATCATTATGCAATGCTAGTTTAAAACTATGTACACTTTATAATATTCATAACTATGTTTATATAACTTTTATTTTGAAAACAGTTACTTTATTCTAACTATTTTACTATAAATTCAAAAATACTGAGTGTCCCAACACTTTTGTCCACCACTGTATTATATTATATGCTATTCAGTTATCGTGATTAATATCTTTATTCGATAAAATTGTAACAATATTTTAAGTTATAAAGCATTTAACTTATGCATTCAACATCACGTCGTAAATTTTCGAAATTTTGATGACCCATGCAATATTTTTTCGATAGTTTCATTTTGCCATACAGAAAACATTTCTATATTAACAATGTGCAGAAATTTTGGTTTTCCTGTATTATTTCGAACGATATGGTTGATATAGCCATAAATGTCCTTTCGAATCGATGACTGCGTCACATAAAAAAATTAAAAATAAAATAAATGTAACCATGTGTAACAGAACTAGTTACTAAATGTTAAATAAAATATTTTTACCAGTTAACTGGAACAAGAAAACTATAATTTGACCCACTTCTGACCCAGAAAGGAACTTTTGTAAACAGTCATAAAGCAGCAGCACCTTATTGACATTCACAATAAGGGAGGGCCGGATTTCGCGCTCTCCACCGAAAGTAATTAACTTTTCCTACCCTGACCTTCAAATATAATTGATTCCTACAAATTATAATCAAATCCATGTTAATATCATAAAGCTTAAGATCCTTTATAGCCAGTTAAAATTTTATATGTTTATTTTTCTGCGTTTTTCCGATTAAATTTCATTAAAATGTAAAGTATGAAAAACACATTGTTTTTGAAACCATGAGTATTTTATACGATTACAAAGATAAAATGCAGAAATTCAATATGTAAAGACACAGGCATCCTTTCTTTTCAATTTTCTTAATATTTAAATTTTTGTAAAAAAGATGAAAAATCCCTGCCTTTTTAACTTCTTAATTCCTACCGCATGTTATTAAAACGTTTTGCAGTGCACAAGTACTTTTATGCGAAAAAATGCCTAGAGCAATGCAACTAATGATGTAATGTAAGATTTCCAGGAAATGCGTGGGCACTGCTATTCGTAATTGTGGCATTTCGTTTTTAGTTGTCAGTTCTTTTTGTTTTTCATTTCTGTTTTTGTTTTAATACGTTTCTTAAAACATACAAATATATCTTTATTTTTTTTCCATTTGCCTGTGGTTTTAAAAGGTCTAATGCCACTGGCGTTCAGTAAAATTGTGTAATTCGCTCAAAGTTTATGCCTGTCTTTTGCTGTAAATGACACATCAAGATCTTCAGCTGTCGTTTTTATATTTGCCTCAAAAATTTATCGTTCGAATTGACTCGCCATTACTCATGTCACTGCCACATTACTAAGCAACTCCTAATGTGCGTGTTCAAGTCTTTCTCCGTTTGTATTGTGCTCTATTATTGACTAAATAAAATTCGGATGTTGTTTAGCCTGAAACCAACTTTGCAGTCGTTACTGTCATTGTCACCGAGCGGATTTGCAAACTACTTGATGTTCGACTTCAACTTACTGTCGTAAGTTGAGTCAACCACCATCTCGCCAAATGTTAGACAACTTATCACATAGTAGACTAATTACAGGTTACGTAACTAAGAGACTATACAAAGTCTGTTAATTTAGTCATGTTGGGATTAACTAAGGTATAACACTCAAACACTTTGAAGAATCAAATGTTTTTGAATTGACTTTTAGAGAACGAGAAAGGGATGTATGTAATTCGTGAAATTCGTAAAAACCAGGGCTGTGAAGTCGGAGTTGGAGTTGGAGTTGCAGTTGGAGTCGTCAAAAAATCCGCCAACTCCGACTTCTTTTTACTTTCCAATTTGTTATGTATATAAAACGGAAAAGTATTGGAATCGTGTCAAATTCGTCATTCCAAGTCCTTTTTGCAAATTTACGCGTTTGGAAACCTCCCGAACCCCCAAAAATGCCAATAAAAAGAGAAAAATTAGCGTGCGCGTGTGTGGCGTCTAATTTGTTTAATTTGTTTATTTTCTGTTTTGAGATATTAAACAATATCTCAGAACGGGTAAAGATTAAGAAACGAAATGTGGCACTGTAACTTGCGTATAAAAGGGCATTGATACTATTAAATTTTTGTTTTTACTTAAAGGTCGACAGGGTGAAGACATAAAAGGGGTCATGTGTCATATCTCTTAATAAATATTTTACACGTTATTAGCGTTCAAAATTTAAAAAAATAAAAAAAATAAAATTCGTTTCTACCCTCAAAGTAAGCTTTTTTGTCATTTTATAATAGTACAGTAAAACCCGTAAAAATGTTCTCGCCTAAGATGTTAGAATGTGTATGGGGACATGATTTAGTTCAACCACTTCGACACTTAATAACTAACTTCTGTGTTAAACCATCTGACTTTGATTCTGACCACTCTGACCATAGAAATTATTAGGCTTCAAACAGAGTGAACAAAATCCTGCCCCAACACACAGTCTAACACCCACACATATAAAAAAACCTCGAACTTTTTGCGTATGTAGAAATTTCAAGGTATCCTGATACCTTGAAATTTCTACATACGCAAAAAGTTCATTTATTAAACAATATTTTATTTTATATTATTAAACAATACGCAAGAAAATTCATTTATTAAACAATATTTTATTTCTAGGTTACGGTGTTTTTAGTTTCTGTGATTTGTCTTCCATTATTGTTATTTTGCAATTTTTTTGCTATAAATAATCCACTACCTTCATATCTGAAATGGATAACAAAAGTCAAAATATTATATGTGTCTACGTATGTAGAAATTTCAAGGTATCCTAATATCTTGAAATTTCTACATACGCAAAAAGTTCAAAAATGAGATTGAGTGCAGAAATGAGACCTGAGTCCAAAAATGTAAAAATAATTGGGAGGGGACATTTTTCGACTGAGCGTTACACTTTTCCTCTGTTATATATAACAGCCGGGAAAGTAAAAATTATCCAATACATATTTATATATTGAGGGTATGATTACTTAGAGGAGTCTTTTATCTTTGGAATAAAAAGTTTCTACTTTCTATCTTTATTAGAACTCTATTTATTGAATCTTTTATTCTGAGCTCACGTGATGACATCAGAATTTCTTGGTCTGTTTTGGTAACAAGTTCGTCCCTGGTTGGAGTTGGATGGTGACGAAAAATTGGAGTTGGAGTCGGTAGATTTTTACACCACTCCACAGCCCTGGTAATAACAATGAGGGTAAGGTAAAATATGTTGCTAATTTGCCTTACATAGAATAGTTTATATTATTTAGCACTGAGCATGTGAAAACATAAATAACGTTGTAGATAAAAGTACAGAGATTTAAAAAAGTGGATTATTACAGAAGCAAACATCTTTGCGAAGTCAGATCACAGAATGACTTCATGTCTGTATTATCGTAATACGATTTCTGATGAAAAAGTCAGCGCTACTTTTTGAAACTCAAATTACCTTTTTTGCCATGTTGTTACTGACATTTGAATACCTAGCACAGGTTGTCGCGAACAACAAAAACTTTTTTCAATAGTTATTAATTCTTGCATTTGAGTACTTACATTTTTAGTTGGAATCACTTTGGATTAATCAGGATTAAGCCTAGTAATAATAGGTTTTATGTTGCCGTATATAAGTGATATTAATATAAAAATGAACCTAACTGCATTACATATATCTGGACTAGATTAAAAGTAGAAAAGGTAAAAATACTGAAACTGGTTTGAAATATAAACCCCAACAAAAACCAGAAACAGAAAAAATATGTAGTATTGTGCGATGAGTTTTGCTGGAAAGAGGGCGTGTGTGATTAAACTAAAGAAACATTTGAAGGTACCTCGTATCATCTTACCAAAAACATTAAAACAGAGAAAGCAACTGAACATTTCACATTAATTTACATGAAGAATTTAAGACGGCATACAGAAATACACGTAAACTGCTAAGAAATAAGTTTCTTGCGATATAATGTAGGCCCTATATAACATTTGACAAATAATCTTCATAAGATTGCCTATACTGTAGCTTGTGTAGTATTATCTAGAACACTGCATACAATATGTAGTTCTACTGCTTCATATATTCTGCATTCATTAAATTTTCGTCATTACTTTTTAACAAAACCGCTTCTTGATGAAACAAGTTATCTCAGATTTTGGAGCACGTCGTTTTACTGTATTTTTAATATAATTTAGAGTTAAGCAATGAAAATTCATTTATTGAACAATATTTTATTTCTAGGTTACGGTGTTTTTAGTTTCTGTGATTTGTCTTCCATTATTGTTATTTTGCAATTTTTTTGCTATAAATAATCCACTACCTTCATATCTGAAATGGATAACAAAAGTCTCACCATTTGCTCTGAGCTATGAAGGAATGCTTATATGTGTCTACGGATTTGGAAGAGAACGTTTAGAGTGTAGTCAGTTATGCTTGTTTACTCCCGAATTTATTGTAAAAATTCTTAAAATTAGAAATAATGACATTTACACAAATTTTGCCATTCTGGGATCTTCTTTAATTTTTTTACGAATTGTTGGATATTTATGTCTACGCTACAGTGTATCAAGATTAAAATGAAGTCAAAAAATTACTCTCAGAAATACGATAACATACATATCCATAATTTCAAAAATTTGCAGATAACTGTATGCAGTTTATTCCAGACAATTTCCAGAATCTTCGGTGTATCCTCAAAACGAAAAACGACAAATTATTTCTATATATGACCACATTTAATTATAAACAGCATTTGACATAATTATTACTTTCATTACTGTAAAATTTTGTAATGCGAAAAAAAGTTTTATGATTTGTTGATATGATTTTTAATTACTATTAAAATTTAAATATTGAAAATTGTGTATTTTTCTATTCCTCAATGAAAATTATCACATAGTACAGGTAACCCCCGTATAACACGGTAGTTACGTTCCAAAAAATTGCCGTGTTATGCGAATCCGTGTTATACAAAACAAAGAACTAATACGAAAAGGAGGNATTTGTCTTCCATTATTGTTATTTTGCAATTTTTTTGCTATAAATAATCCACTACCTTCATATCTGAAATGGATAACAAAAGTCAAAATATTATATGTGTCTACGTATGTAGAAATTTCAAGGTATCCTGATACCTTGAAATTTCTACATACGCAAAAAGTTCATTTATTAAACAATATTTTATTTTATATTATTAAACAATACGCAAGAAAATTCATTTATTAAACAATATTTTATTTCTAGGTTACGGTGTTTTTAGTTTCTGTGATTTGTCTTCCATTATTGTTATTTTGCAATTTTTTTGCTATAAATAATCCACTACCTTCATATCTGAAATGGATAACAAAAGTCAAAATATTATATGTGTCTACGTATGTAGAAATTTCAAGGTATCCTGATACCTTGAAATTTCTACATACGCAAAAAGTTCATTTATTAAACAATATTTTATTTTATATTATTAAACAATACGCAAGAAAATTCATTTATTAAACAATATTTTATTTCTAGGTTACGGTGTTTTTAGTTTCTGTGATTTGTCTTCCATTATTGTTATTTTGCAATTTTTTTGCTATAAATAATCCACTACCTTCATATCTGAAATGGATAACAAAAGTCAAAATATTATATGTGTCTACGTATGTAGAAATTTCAAGGTATCCTGATACCTTGAAATTTCTACATACGCAAAAAGTTCATTTATTAAACAATATTTTATTTTATATTATTAAACAATACGCAAGAAAATTCATTTATTAAACAATATTTTATTTCTAGGTTACGGTGTTTTTAGTTTCTGTGATTTGTCTTCCATTATTGTTATTTTGCAATTTTTTTGCTATAAATAATCCACTACCTTCATATCTGAAATGGATAACAAAAGTCAAAATATTATATGTGTCTACGTATGTAGAAATTTCAAGGTATCCTGATACCTTGAAATTTCTACATACGCAAAAAGTTCATTTATTAAACAATATTTTATTTTATATTATTAAACAATACGCAAGAAAATTCATTTATTAAACAATATTTTATTTCTAGGTTACGGTGTTTTTAGTTTCTGTGATTTGTCTTCCATTATTGTTATTTTGCAATTTTTTTGCTATAAATAATCCACTACCTTCATATCTGAAATGGATAACAAAAGTCAAAATATTATATGTGTCTACGTATGTAGAAATTTCAAGGTATCCTGATACCTTGAAATTTCTACATACGCAAAAAGTTCATTTATTAAACAATATTTTATTTTATATTATTAAACAATACGCAAGAAAATTCATTTATTAAACAATATTTTATTTCTAGGTTACGGTGTTTTTAGTTTCTGTGATTTGTCTTCCATTATTGTTATTTTGCAATTTTTTTGCTATAAATAATCCACTACCTTCATATCTGAAATGGATAACAAAAGTCAAAATATTATATGTGTCTACGTATGTAGAAATTTCAAGGTATCCTGATACCTTGAAATTTCTACATACGCAAAAAGTTCATTTATTAAACAATATTTTATTTTATATTATTAAACAATACGCAAGAAAATTCATTTATTAAACAATATTTTATTTCTAGGTTACGGTGTTTTTAGTTTCTGTGATTTGTCTTCCATTATTGTTATTTTGCAATTTTTTTGCTATAAATAATCCACTACCTTCATATCTGAAATGGATAACAAAAGTCAAAATATTATATGTGTCTACGTATGTAGAAATTTCAAGGTATCCTGATACCTTGAAATTTCTACATACGCAAAAAGTTCATTTATTAAACAATATTTTATTTTATATTATTAAACAATACGCAAGAAAATTCATTTATTAAACAATATTTTATTTCTAGGTTACGGTGTTTTTAGTTTCTGTGATTTGTCTTCCATTATTGTTATTTTGCAATTTTTTTGCTATAAATAATCCACTACCTTCATATCTGAAATGGATAACAAAAGTCAAAATATTATATGTGTCTACGTATGTAGAAATTTCAAGGTATCCTGATACCTTGAAATTTCTACATACGCAAAAAGTTCATTTATTAAACAATATTTTATTTTATATTATTAAACAATACGCAAGAAAATTCATTTATTAAACAATATTTTATTTCTAGGTTACGGTGTTTTTAGTTTCTGTGATTTGTCTTCCATTATTGTTATTTTGCAATTTTTTTGCTATAAATAATCCACTACCTTCATATCTGAAATGGATAACAAAAGTCAAAATATTATATGTGTCTACGTATGTAGAAATTTCAAGGTATCCTGATACCTTGAAATTTCTACATACGCAAAAAGTTCATTTATTAAACAATATTTTATTTTATATTATTAAACAATACGCAAGAAAATTCATTTATTAAACAATATTTTATTTCTAGGTTACGGTGTTTTTAGTTTCTGTGATTTGTCTTCCATTATTGTTATTTTGCAATTTTTTTGCTATAAATAATCCACTACCTTCATATCTGAAATGGATAACAAAAGTCAAAATATTATATGTGTCTACGTATGTAGAAATTTCAAGGTATCCTGATACCTTGAAATTTCTACATACGCAAAAAGTTCATTTATTAAACAATATTTTATTTTATATTATTAAACAATACGCAAGAAAATTCATTTATTAAACAATATTTTATTTCTAGGTTACGGTGTTTTTAGTTTCTGTGATTTGTCTTCCATTATTGTTATTTTGCAATTTTTTTGCTATAAATAATCCACTACCTTCATATCTGAAATGGATAACAAAAGTCAAAATATTATATGTGTCTACGTATGTAGAAATTTCAAGGTATCCTGATACCTTGAAATTTCTACATACGCAAAAAGTTCATTTATTAAACAATATTTTATTTTATATTATTAAACAATACGCAAGAAAATTCATTTATTAAACAATATTTTATTTCTAGGTTACGGTGTTTTTAGTTTCTGTGATTTGTCTTCCATTATTGTTATTTTGCAATTTTTTTGCTATAAATAATCCACTACCTTCATATCTGAAATGGATAACAAAAGTCAAAATATTATATGTGTCTACGTATGTAGAAATTTCAAGGTATCCTGATACCTTGAAATTTCTACATACGCAAAAAGTTCATTTATTAAACAATATTTTATTTTATATTATTAAACAATACGCAAGAAAATTCATTTATTAAACAATATTTTATTTCTAGGTTACGGTGTTTTTAGTTTCTGTGATTTGTCTTCCATTATTGTTATTTTGCAATTTTTTTGCTATAAATAATCCACTACCTTCATATCTGAAATGGATAACAAAAGTCAAAATATTATATGTGTCTACGTATGTAGAAATTTCAAGGTATCCTGATACCTTGAAATTTCTACATACGCAAAAAGTTCATTTATTAAACAATATTTTATTTTATATTATTAAACAATACGCAAGAAAATTCATTTATTAAACAATATTTTATTTCTAGGTTACGGTGTTTTTAGTTTCTGTGATTTGTCTTCCATTATTGTTATTTTGCAATTTTTTTGCTATAAATAATCCACTACCTTCATATCTGAAATGGATAACAAAAGTCAAAATATTATATGTGTCTACGTATGTAGAAATTTCAAGGTATCCTGATACCTTGAAATTTCTACATACGCAAAAAGTTCATTTATTAAACAATATTTTATTTTATATTATTAAACAATACGCAAGAAAATTCATTTATTAAACAATATTTTATTTCTAGGTTACGGTGTTTTTAGTTTCTGTGATTTGTCTTCCATTATTGTTATTTTGCAATTTTTTTGCTATAAATAATCCACTACCTTCATATCTGAAATGGATAACAAAAGTCAAAATATTATATGTGTCTACGTATGTAGAAATTTCAAGGTATCCTGATACCTTGAAATTTCTACATACGCAAAAAGTTCATTTATTAAACAATATTTTATTTTATATTATTAAACAATACGCAAGAAAATTCATTTATTAAACAATATTTTATTTCTAGGTTACGGTGTTTTTAGTTTCTGTGATTTGTCTTCCATTATTGTTATTTTGCAATTTTTTTGCTATAAATAATCCACTACCTTCATATCTGAAATGGATAACAAAAGTCAAAATATTATATGTGTCTACGTATGTAGAAATTTCAAGGTATCCTGATACCTTGAAATTTCTACATACGCAAAAAGTTCATTTATTAAACAATATTTTATTTTATATTATTAAACAATACGCAAGAAAATTCATTTATTAAACAATATTTTATTTCTAGGTTACGGTGTTTTTAGTTTCTGTGATTTGTCTTCCATTATTGTTATTTTGCAATTTTTTTGCTATAAATAATCCACTACCTTCATATCTGAAATGGATAACAAAAGTCAAAATATTATATGTGTCTACGTATGTAGAAATTTCAAGGTATCCTGATACCTTGAAATTTCTACATACGCAAAAAGTTCATTTATTAAACAATATTTTATTTTATATTATTAAACAATACGCAAGAAAATTCATTTATTAAACAATATTTTATTTCTAGGTTACGGTGTTTTTAGTTTCTGTGATTTGTCTTCCATTATTGTTATTTTGCAATTTTTTTGCTATAAATAATCCACTACCTTCATATCTGAAATGGATAACAAAAGTCAAAATATTATATGTGTCTACGTATGTAGAAATTTCAAGGTATCCTGATACCTTGAAATTTCTACATACGCAAAAAGTTCATTTATTAAACAATATTTTATTTTATATTATTAAACAATACGCAAGAAAATTCATTTATTAAACAATATTTTATTTCTAGGTTACGGTGTTTTTAGTTTCTGTGATTTGTCTTCCATTATTGTTATTTTGCAATTTTTTTGCTATAAATAATCCACTACCTTCATATCTGAAATGGATAACAAAAGTCAAAATATTATATGTGTCTACGTATGTAGAAATTTCAAGGTATCCTGATACCTTGAAATTTCTACATACGCAAAAAGTTCATTTATTAAACAATATTTTATTTTATATTATTAAACAATACGCAAGAAAATTCATTTATTAAACAATATTTTATTTCTAGGTTACGGTGTTTTTAGTTTCTGTGATTTGTCTTCCATTATTGTTATTTTGCAATTTTTTTGCTATAAATAATCCACTACCTTCATATCTGAAATGGATAACAAAAGTCAAAATATTATATGTGTCTACGTATGTAGAAATTTCAAGGTATCCTGATACCTTGAAATTTCTACATACGCAAAAAGTTCATTTATTAAACAATATTTTATTTTATATTATTAAACAATACGCAAGAAAATTCATTTATTAAACAATATTTTATTTCTAGGTTACGGTGTTTTTAGTTTCTGTGATTTGTCTTCCATTATTGTTATTTTGCAATTTTTTTGCTATAAATAATCCACTACCTTCATATCTGAAATGGATAACAAAAGTCAAAATATTATATGTGTCTACGTATGTAGAAATTTCAAGGTATCCTGATACCTTGAAATTTCTACATACGCAAAAAGTTCATTTATTAAACAATATTTTATTTTATATTATTAAACAATACGCAAGAAAATTCATTTATTAAACAATATTTTATTTCTAGGTTACGGTGTTTTTAGTTTCTGTGATTTGTCTTCCATTATTGTTATTTTGCAATTTTTTTGCTATAAATAATCCACTACCTTCATATCTGAAATGGATAACAAAAGTCAAAATATTATATGTGTCTACGTATGTAGAAATTTCAAGGTATCCTGATACCTTGAAATTTCTACATACGCAAAAAGTTCATTTATTAAACAATATTTTATTTTATATTATTAAACAATACGCAAGAAAATTCATTTATTAAACAATATTTTATTTCTAGGTTACGGTGTTTTTAGTTTCTGTGATTTGTCTTCCATTATTGTTATTTTGCAATTTTTTTGCTATAAATAATCCACTACCTTCATATCTGAAATGGATAACAAAAGTCAAAATATTATATGTGTCTACGTATGTAGAAATTTCAAGGTATCCTAATATCTTGAAATTTCTACATACGCAAAAAGTTCAAAAATGAGATTGAGTGCAGAAATGAGACCTGAGTCCAAAAATGTAAAAATAATTGGGAGGGGACATTTTTCGACTGAGCGTTACACTTTTCCTCTGTTATATATAACAGCCGGGAAAGTAAAAATTATCCAATACATATTTATATATTGAGGGTATGATTACTTAGAAGAGTCTTTTATCTTTGGAATAAAAAGTTTCTACTTTCTATCTTTATTAGAACTCTATTTATTGAATCTTTTATTCTGAGCTCACGTGATGACATCAGAATTTCTTGGTCTGTTTTGGTAACAAGTTCGTCCCTGGTTGGAGTTGGATGGTGACGAAAAATTGGAGTTGGAGTCGGTAGATTTTTACACCACTCCACAGCCCTGGTAATAACAATGAGGGTAAGGTAAAATATGTTGCTAATTTGCCTTACATAGAATAGTTTATATTATTTAGCACTGAGCATGTGAAAACATAAATAACGTTGTAGATAAAAGTACAGAGATTTAAAAAAGTGGATTATTACAGAAGCAAACATCTTTGCGAAGTCAGATCACAGAATGACTTCATGTCTGTATTATCGTAATACGATTTCTGATGAAAAAGTCAGCGCTACTTTTTGAAACTCAAATTACCTTTTTTGCCATGTTGTTACTGACATTTGAATACCTAGCACAGGTTGTCGCGAACAACAAAAACTTTTTTCAATAGTTATTAATTCTTGCATTTGAGTACTTACATTTTTAGTTGGAATCACTTTGGATTAATCAGGATTAAGCCTAGTAATAATAGGTTTTATGTTGCCGTATATAAGTGATATTAATATAAAAATGAACCTAACTGCATTACATATATCTGGACTAGATTAAAAGTAGAAAAGGTAAAAATACTGAAACTGGTTTGAAATATAAACCCCAACAAAAACCAGAAACAGAAAAAATATGTAGTATTGTGCGATGAGTTTTGCTGGAAAGAGGGCGTGTGTGATTAAACTAAAGAAACATTTGAAGGTACCTCGTATCATCTTACCAAAAACATTAAAACAGAGAAAGCAACTGAACATTTCACATTAATTTACATGAAGAATTTAAGACGGCATACAGAAATACACGTAAACTGCTAAGAAATAAGTTTCTTGCGATATAATGTAGGCCCTATATAACATTTGACAAATAATCTTCATAAGATTGCCTATACTGTAGCTTGTGTAGTATTATCTAGAACACTGCATACAATATGTAGTTCTACTGCTTCATATATTCTGCATTCATTAAATTTTCGTCATTACTTTTTAACAAAACCGCTTCTTGATGAAACAAGTTATCTCAGATTTTGGAGCACGTCGTTTTACTGTATTTTTAATATAATTTAGAGTTAAGCAATGAAAATTCATTTATTGAACAATATTTTATTTCTAGGTTACGGTGTTTTTAGTTCCTGTGATTTGTCTTCCATTATTGTTATTTTGCAATTTTTTTGCTATAAATAATCCACTACCTTCATATCTGAAATGGATAACAAAAGTCAAAATATTATATGTGTCTACGTATGTAGAAATTTCAAGGTATCCTAATATCTTGAAATTTCTACATACGCAAAAAGTTCAAAAATGAGATTGAGTGCAGAAATGAGACCTGAGTCCAAAAATGTAAAAATAATTGGGAGGGGACATTTTTCGACTGAGCGTTACACTTTTCCTCTGTTATATATAACAGCCGGGAAAGTAAAAATTATCCAATACATATTTATATATTGAGGGTATGATTACTTAGAGGAGTCTTTTATCTTTGGAATAAAAAGTTTCTACTTTCTATCTTTATTAGAACTCTATTTATTGAATCTTTTATTCTGAGCTCACGTGATGACATCAGAATTTCTTGGTCTGTTTTGGTAACAAGTTCGTCCCTGGTTGGAGTTGGATGGTGACGAAAAATTGGAGTTGGAGTCGGTAGATTTTTACACCACTCCACAGCCCTGGTAATAACAATGAGGGTAAGGTAAAATATGTTGCTAATTTGCCTTACATAGAATAGTTTATATTATTTAGCACTGAGCATGTGAAAACATAAATAACGTTGTAGATAAAAGTACAGAGATTTAAAAAAGTGGATTATTACAGAAGCAAACATCTTTGCGAAGTCAGATCACAGAATGACTTCATGTCTGTATTATCGTAATACGATTTCTGATGAAAAAGTCAGCGCTACTTTTTGAAACTCAAATTACCTTTTTTGCCATGTTGTTACTGACATTTGAATACCTAGCACAGGTTGTCGCGAACAACAAAAACTTTTTTCAATAGTTATTAATTCTTGCATTTGAGTACTTACATTTTTAGTTGGAATCACTTTGGATTAATCAGGATTAAGCCTAGTAATAATAGGTTTTATGTTGCCGTATATAAGTGATATTAATATAAAAATGAACCTAACTGCATTACATATATCTGGACTAGATTAAAAGTAGAAAAGGTAAAAATACTGAAACTGGTTTGAAATATAAACCCCAACAAAAACCAGAAACAGAAAAAATATGTAGTATTGTGCGATGAGTTTTGCTGGAAAGAGGGCGTGTGTGATTAAACTAAAGAAACATTTGAAGGTACCTCGTATCATCTTACCAAAAACATTAAAACAGAGAAAGCAACTGAACATTTCACATTAATTTACATGAAGAATTTAAGACGGCATACAGAAATACACGTAAACTGCTAAGAAATAAGTTTCTTGCGATATAATGTAGGCCCTATATAACATTTGACAAATAATCTTCATAAGATTGCCTATACTGTAGCTTGTGTAGTATTATCTAGAACACTGCATACAATATGTAGTTCTACTGCTTCATATATTCTGCATTCATTAAATTTTCGTCATTACTTTTTAACAAAACCGCTTCTTGATGAAACAAGTTATCTCAGATTTTGGAGCACGTCGTTTTACTGTATTTTTAATATAATTTAGAGTTAAGCAATGAAAATTCATTTATTGAACAATATTTTATTTCTAGGTTACGGTGTTTTTAGTTCCTGTGATTTGTCTTCCATTATTGTTATTTTGCAATTTTTTTGCTATAAATAATCCACTACCTTCATATCTGAAATGGATAACAAAAGTCTCACCATTTGCTCTGAGCTATGAAGGAATGCTTATATGTGTCTACGGATTTGGAAGAGAACGTTTAGAGTGTAGTCAGTTATGCTTGTTTACTCCCGAATTTATTGTAAAAATTCTTAAAATTAGAAATAATGACATTTACACAAATTTTGCCATTCTGGGATCTTCTTTAATTTTTTTACGAATTGTTGGATATTTATGTCTACGCTACAGTGTATCAAGATTAAAATGAAGTCAAAAAATTACTCTCAGAAATACGATAACATACATATCCATAATTTCAAAAATTTGCAGATAACTGTATGCAGTTTATTCCAGACAATTTCCAGAATCTTCGGTGTATCCTTAAAACGAAAAACGACAAATTATTTCTATATATGACCACATTTAATTATAAACAGCATTTGACATAATTATTACTTTCATTACTGTAAAATTTTGTAATGCGAAAAAAAGTTTTATGATTTGTTGATATGATTTTTAATTACTATTAAAATTTAAATATTGAAAATTGTGTATTTTTCTATTCCTCAATGAAAATTATCACATAGTACAGGTAACCCCCGTATAACACGGTAGTTACGTTCCAAAAAATTGCCGTGTTATGCGAATCCGTGTTATACAAAACAAAGAACTAATACGAAAAGGAGGNTTTTTAGTTGGAATCACTTTGGATTAATCAGGATTAAGCCTAGTAATAATAGGTTTTATGTTGCCGTATATAAGTGATATTAATATAAAAATGAACCTAACTGCATTACATATATCTGGACTAGATTAAAAGTAGAAAAGGTAAAAATACTGAAACTGGTTTGAAATATAAACCCCAACAAAAACCAGAAACAGAAAAAATATGTAGTATTGTGCGATGAGTTTTGCTGGAAAGAGGGCGTGTGTGATTAAACTAAAGAAACATTTGAAGGTACCTCGTATCATCTTACCAAAAACATTAAAACAGAGAAAGCAACTGAACATTTCACATTAATTTACATGAAGAATTTAAGACGGCATACAGAAATACACGTAAACTGCTAAGAAATAAGTTTCTTGCGATATAATGTAGGCCCTATATAACATTTGACAAATAATCTTCATAAGATTGCCTATACTGTAGCTTGTGTAGTATTATCTAGAACACTGCATACAATATGTAGTTCTACTGCTTCATATATTCTGCATTCATTAAATTTTCGTCATTACTTTTTAACAAAACCGCTTCTTGATGAAACAAGTTATCTCAGATTTTGGAGCACGTCGTTTTACTGTATTTTTAATATAATTTAGAGTTAAGCAATGAAAATTCATTTATTGAACAATATTTTATTTCTAGGTTACGGTGTTTTTAGTTCCTGTGATTTGTCTTCCATTATTGTTATTTTGCAATTTTTTTGCTATAAATAATCCACTACCTTCATATCTGAAATGGATAACAAAAGTCTCACCATTTGCTCTGAGCTATGAAGGAATGCTTATATGTGTCTACGGATTTGGAAGAGAACGTTTAGAGTGTAGTCAGTTATGCTTGTTTACTCCCGAATTTATTGTAAAAATTCTTAAAATTAGAAATAATGACATTTACACAAATTTTGCCATTCTGGGATCTTCTTTAATTTTTTTACGAATTGTTGGATATTTATGTCTACGCTACAGTGTATCAAGATTAAAATGAAGTCAAAAAATTACTCTCAGAAATACGATAACATACATATCCATAATTTCAAAAATTTGCAGATAACTGTATGCAGTTTATTCCAGACAATTTCCAGAATCTTCGGTGTATCCTTAAAACGAAAAACGACAAATTATTTCTATATATGACCACATTTAATTATAAACAGCATTTGACATAATTATTACTTTCATTACTGTAAAATTTTGTAATGCGAAAAAAAGTTTTATGATTTGTTGATATGATTTTTAATTACTATTAAAATTTAAATATTGAAAATTGTGTATTTTTCTATTCCTCAATGAAAATTATCACATAGTACAGGTAACCCCCGTATAACACGGTAGTTACGTTCCAAAAAATTGCCGTGTTATGCGAATCCGTGTTATACAAAACAAAGAACTAATACGAGAAGGAGGGTTAGGTTCCAAAAATTAAAAAATATGCTAGTATATTTTCATAATTAAAATAAATATGTTTTTTTTATTAAAAAATGATGTATAGTTACAATAATTAAATTTTAACTTTATAAACCGCGATATCTTCAAAAGTTACAGTCACAGACTAAGAATTCAAATGCCATTAGATTTATCAGACTATTCTGACCTAGAATATGTGTAGTAGTTCTAGATATATCTATAAATGTTCATTCTAAACGAGAATATACAAGTTGCTATTAAAAAATAATGTATAGCCACAATTATCAGATTTTGACTATATAAACCGCGATATCTTAATAAGTTACAGTCACAGACTGAAAATTTATATGCCGTTATATTCGTTAGACAATTCTGCAATATAATATGTATAAACATTTTAAATATAGGTATAAATGTTCAGTCTAAACGCGGATATACAAGTTTTTTTTATTGAAAAATGATGTATAGCCACGATTATCAGATTTTGACTATATAAATTGCGATATCTTTAAAAGTTACAGTTACAAACTAAAAATTCAAATGCCATTAGATCTATCAAACGATTCTGCACTAGAATATGTATAGACATTCTAGATATATCTATAAATGTTAATTATAAACGCGAATATACAAGTTGCTATTAATAGGATAAGGTAGGGGTAATTGGATCATTTCAAAATCAACTTTTACTGAATGGGCAGGGAATATTGTTTTATCAGATCTACTTCCGTTGAAAAGCCTTTCGTTATAACTAATAAACGGTGGGATTATTGGTTTAAAACTTTTTTTTTTTATCTAAAGTAGAAAACAGAAAAAGTACAAAAGTATGAATGCTTAAGAATTGTGGAGTTATCACGGGGGAATTCAACAAATTGTTTAATTTCCTGGCAACATTTAAAATTTTGGTGGGTCCATCTATTACGATATTTTATGAAAAAGCTTTATATTTTTAATTATTATAAAATAGCAAAAAGTTTAATTTTGAGAGTATGCATAGGTTTTATAAAAAAATGTAAATTATAATAACGAGTAAAAGTGTTATCACCATTAAGTCCGACCGTACTCGAGATGTGACACACGACCTCTTTATCTCCCCACCCCATCGACCTTTAATCACCAAAATTTAATAGCATCAATCCCAATAATACACAAATTTCCCTGAAAAATTTCAGAAATTTCTAAAGAAACAAATCACACTTAAAAGTTAATGGAATTATTTGCCGAGTTTTTCCATTGCAACAGACTCCTCTAACTCGGACTGAGAGGAGAGAAGGTCGTTCGAATTTACGAAAGTCCGAATTAGCCGGGTGTTTTCTCCGATGACATGTAAACAAGAAGGTTCAGTAATTTATTACAATCAGCTCTAGGCAGATATGTTACCGAGCCATAGTACTGTACTTTATAATGATGAATTTATTATTACAGGAAATGAGCTTAAAAATTTCGTGACAGTACAGTTTATAGCAACTTACAGTCTTTAGTAACAAATAATGCACAGCAGTGGTGCATCCAGGGAGAGGGCAAAGCGCCCTCTCCCCTGGGTGCACCACTTATATATACTGGCCCTTTGCAAAGAAAAAGGAAAATGATTAGCAGAAAATTTTCCTGAAATATTTTCCTAATTAAAATTCATGTTTTTTTTATGAAATACGTTTCTTGTCTAGTCTTGTGTAGCTACGAGCGCTAAGGTGGCTTTTCGTTTTTGCTAGACTTATTATACCATTAATAAAAAGGAGGACAAGCTTTAGAAAAACTTTTTATTTCTTTGAGTATGCATTTCGGACAATTATGTCCCTTTCCAACTCTTGTGTTACAAATGGATTATGAGAAATGCAAGAGTTGTGACAATAGATAAATTAGGGATGGCGATTATTGATTAACAGGTATAACTGCAAACATGACGGCATGGTAATATTGTTGGAAAAGTACCAAATGCATACTCAAAGAAAAAAAAACTTTTTCTAAACTTGCCCTTCTTTTTATTGATGGTATAATAAGTCTCACGAAAAAGAAAAGCCACCTTAGCGCTCGTATAATTCATGTTTTTTTATTTATATTCTATGGTGTATTCTATTTCTATATTATTTATGAATTAGCGGCCATACAAGGTGGGAACTTTATTGAATTTTTATTAAAAATTATTTTATTTATTCAACTCGTCTCCCCCAAAAGTAAATCCTGAGTGTGCCGCTGACACACGATATCGCAAAGACTTCTGGATATCGAAAACACTGTTTTATTATAATTTTTCTATTGTCGAGAAATGTTTCGAAAAAAATTTTCGAGTTAGCGGGGATTTACTGCTTATATTCACTTGCACTTGTTTGCGCCCCGCAGCTCCGCCACAAATTTCTAGTGCAACACTTCTCACTTTTCACCTCTTATCCAGTCGACTTTCTTTGTTAATTTTGGATCGAGATAATGGATACAGAAATTACTTGGAAAATTTTTTTGGTAAGACTCAAGACCCGATGTCGGGCTTGACTCTTCGTTTGAAGTCGATAGGATTTTACTTCGAAATTTCTTTGCCTTCGAGGAGGGTTTTCCCTGTTGCCTGTTTTAACTTGTATCAAATCCTTGTGTTAAATTTTCTTGTTGTAGAAATACTTTCCAACAATTTTAAAAATAACTTTAATATTACTTTAAAAATAAAACAAAACTCTCCGCTCTGTGAACTCTAAAAGGGTTGTTTTTAGCAAGTTCGGCCAGGCTCACAATGGGGCGGCCGGGTGATGAGGAACGGGACCACAGAGTAAAGAAATATGTATATCCAGAGTGGTAGCTGGCGCTAGTGTCGTGAAGCTGCCTTGGAACAGGAAGTAGCACCATATTCGGGGCAGAAGCGAAAGTTTTCTACTTTCGAATAATTGTGTAAATTCCGTACGTATAATTTAGATTCTACGATAAAATGGTTAATAGCTGTTGCGCGATTAATTGTACTAACCGCAATACTAGAGGATGTAGTCTTACTTTTCACTGGTAAGCGAATAATGTATATATTTTAAATTGCTATACATGTATGATAGCCTTTACATACCGTGTTCTGTCTTACATTACTTTAAATTATGATTTGTAGATTTCCTTCTGAGCTGACATTAAAAAGAAAATGGATTCTTGCCACAAAAAGAACTAAATGGCAACCAACTAGGTGGTCTGTTCTTTGTTCGGCTCATTTTAGCAGCAATTCTTATTATTTATCATCAACTACACACGAGATCCTAAAAAAGGATGCGGTTCCCTCAATATTTGAATTTCCTGATCATCTGAAAAAGGGAACGTTTTTGTAAAAATATAGACTTATATTATAGCATTAACTATAATGTCACAAAGTAAAAGACATCGATTATAAACGATATGTCTTTGTCTATTGGACGTTAGAAAAATGAAAGCGGACGGGTCCATATAAGAGGTAGGCTTAATGACAATGAACAAAATACTTGTAACATAGTTATTGGAGCATCCAGTCTGCTCTTTTCAAACACTGCCGTCGCTGCTACAAATCCAGGTTAGTCTAGTAACCAGTCTAGGTAACGTCTGTTCTCTAAATTGATTACTCATTTATCATACCTTATTATTATTATTTTTTTAATCAAAGTGTTAGTGGACCACACTTACGCTATAACTGAATCTTCAAGAAAAATAAAAATCTAATTGCTTCAACAAGTGGAAAAAAAATATAGCACTTCGGAGAAAATTAGAAACGTTACAACAATGCGAAAGGCGAAAAAACAGTAAAATAGAATCGCCGAAGGAAGCCATACAAGGTGAATCGTTGCAAGCGATTTTCATTTTTAATTACTTTTTTATGGACTTTGACTTTCTCTTTTTGTTTTGTTGTAGAATTAAAGAAAAACAATTACATCGCCGAAGCAGGACTGGGGTTGTTGGAGGAATGTTCAGATGGCACTTATGGCACTCCATTTCAATTAATGCAGGCTGTCCAACATCGGCTTAAAAAATTCGGTAGGAGCATATCCAGCAGCTTTACGCAAGTTTGCACTTACGCTTAACTATTTATCACCCAGTGGTTATAACTATGTTAGAAGCAGCTTGGGCTTCGCTCTGCCTCATCCTCGTACTGTGCAATTCGTTCGTGGTATTCAGACATTTCTGTTTCACCTGGATTTACCGAGGAAGCTTTTGTTGCTCTACGCTCTATGTCTGCAGATAAACTAACTTTATGCTGTTTAATAATGGATAAAATGGCTATTAGACAGCATGAATATTTTGATGGTCATCATTATCATGGTTACACAGTATGTTGACATAGGAACTGGAATTTGTATGGCAGGAGAACTTGCAAAAGACGTTTTAGTTTTTATGCTGGTTGCTTTGAATGGTTCTTGGAAGATTCCATGTGAATATTTTTTTATTGCTGGTTTATCAGCAGAAGAACGTGTCAACCTGTCGTGTCTTGTTTAGTCCTGCAAATACTGCATTAAGGCCTTTACTACAACTAAAATATAATGGAGCTTTAATACATTCTAACAGAGATGTTATTGATGTTCGTAAACAAACAGAAAAGGAGATTCGTTATTTAATACTAAGTAATGAAAACTGGAAACTCCAAAAAAATGTTTTGGCAAGTGTTGTTCAATCAGTGATTATGCACTATACCGATGTAAATATATTTGAAAGTGTAAAAGATCATGCTACTGACATTTTGGACAATCATCTATACAATCTCATTGCGGCTGTGGCTAAAACATATGCTAAAATCAAATTGAAATCAAATTGAATCAAAATGTCTGCTTGCAAAGAGAGAATTCGGAGGAGTTGGGTTCCATATTAAAAGCACCAATGGAATCGCCATCTTATGTCTGTCAAGACCAAACTTTAAAAAACATGAACATCACACAGATTAATATGTACAGTACTGTACCACTAAGTCTCTGGAACGGAATACATGCACCAGTGAACCTACAACTACACGATTTAAATTTTAAAAATAATTAAATTCACTTAGCATTCAAAACTTTCGAATTTTGAAAAACACAAATTTGCTGATTTACTACGGACAACCGTTTAACTGAAGTGAAACGGGTTTTCCCCTTGCTATGGATGTCTGCCTAGTACAGCTCAGCCACAATCCGCTACAGTTCGCCTTTATTATCAGTTCGAAATGGAGTGGTTCCTATTCGCGTCCGGTAGCTCTATCGCTAAAAACAGGTGGCAAACGATGCAAATTTCGATTAGGCCTAAATAAACGCTGTGAATAGAGCACGTCATTCTTGACAGATAGTATTTTAAAAGAATTAATTTCTCCCTTGATCTTGACGGTGTTGATGGTATACTCTGGTTATTATTAGCAAATGAGCAAACTTGGCTATTTTTTTTAATGTTTTGTTACCCGTAGACAAAGGTAACAAGTTTTCGTTGCTAAGTAACAAATCGAAAACATATCGAAAACTGTACACGTATTTAAATATTTATTTCCTTTTTGTAATCAGCAACGACAACACAGAGAGTAGCTATATTTATCACTTTTTAATCGAATTTAGATATTTTTCCTTTCGACCCCGAATAACCTTATAACTTGTCGGGACGAGTTTCGTATTCGGTTAGCAAATCTTATCAAATAATTTATTAAATTATTAATTACGAAAATAACTTTTTTAATATTTTACATATTAGAATGCGAAAATTAAATAAGTATATTTTATTAACTGTTAATTTTGTTTCGGCCATTGAAGTCCTAAACAAAGTTAACGGATCGACATCCATATAAAAATATCTCCTACGACGCGAGTATTTAAGCTGATCTGACAATAAAAACTTATGTCTTTCGATTTTAATGAAAGTCTCGTTTTTGTATAAAGTTATAAAAATATTTTCAAAAAACTTTTATATCTAGGAACATGCACACTTATTTATAATCCAATAATGTAAAGTAAAATAATTACCATTTTTATCATAGCCTACTTTATCTTATCAGAATTGCAAAGGCTTTCTTCTCTCAAATTATAATCGATTATAATTTGAAAGAGATATAAAGCAGAAAATAAGCTTGCTTTTATTAATTTGAAATTAACGTTCTAAATGCTTTGTGGTGTTAAAATATAGGATACATTCTACCAACTTGTTCTACAATCATTTTACTATTGATCTTGCGAGGAGTAGAGTCTCGATACAAGTACTGTACAATTAAACTTCCGAACAACGGCCACTCATGGGAACATAAAAAATGGCCGTTGTTTGCAATTTATTTTGTATGTGTTACTGTGAATGACCGATATCTGGCGAATGTAAGCATTCACACAGTCGTTTCGTGTATGTACGAAATATTTGCTAAATATCATTTTTCACTTACACCGGCAAATGTCGACATTCAGCATGCACTGATGGTGAATGGTGAATAAAAATATTTTTATTATGTTAAGACAAAAATGCAACTTTTTAATATGTCAAAATAGGAGAAAGTTTAAGTAACGACACGTGTTAAAAAACTGTTGATCCTAAAATGAACAGTGCATTCTAAATTATTAAAGAAAATAATACAATAATAAACTTACACATAAATTATGTGATTGACGTTGTACAATCATATTTATTGCAATAACTTAAATTGTTATGGCACTTTGAGTCCCTTGCTTTTATAACTGCATTTATTCGCGGAACACTTCTTTTTGCAATGACAGCGTGTACAGTTGACCCCCCCAAAACGCGACCGGATGGCCGAGCGGTCAAGGTGGCAGCCTACCGCTCTGAGGGACCCGGGTTCGAATCCGAACGGGTCGAAAAATCACCAGGAATTTTTCGGGAGGTGGTCCGTTCGGATATGTCGGGCCCCGTCGCTCACCACCCGGCAGCCCCATTGTGGGCCTGGCCGAACCCACAATGGGTTTGCAAAATGAAGCTGTCTTAGTGCCCACGGGGCGGAAAGAGTTAAAAAAAACCCATATCACTGTAGATAATTCCGTGTTATATGAATGCCATGTTGTTCGAGTCACTCAGATTTTACAAATTCCATGTTGTACAAGTCACGTATTTGTAAAATCTAAGTGACTTGTACAACATGGAATTCATATAACACGGAATTATCTACAGTGTTATAGGGGGTCTACTGTATAGCCTTACCCTCCACTTTTCGAATTAGCTGTAACTGCTTCTCTCAGCGATATTTCTTAAGAAATGTCATCTATGAAAAGTAACTTTTCTTTACAAATTACGAACTAATTACGTTATTATGTGATTACGAACTGATCTGTTAATGGTGTCTTTTATTCGGATATTGCTGACGCCTTACCGACGACCCCTCTCATCCTCCGCCACTCGACCTGACTAACCGATCCCCACCTCACGGGATCAAAAGAACAAAAACACTATTTAGTGACAAAGTGGGCGATTTTCACCAAACCGTTGCCGGAAAAGAGGTAAGACAAGGTCGTACCTCTTTTCCGGCAACGTACCCACAAAAGGTTTGAAGACAGACTGTCGCCTCTCTGTCGACATCGGCTTTTCGGGTGTCGTTTCGACCTCCACCAAAGCTTATCTGTGCTTGTCGACATACACCGGAGATTGTTCGAATGTATAATAATGTAACCAAATATTCGATCTTTCACCGACGTATGTGTCGACATTCACCGGAGAATATAGACATTCTCTAATTTCGGTCTTTCACAGTAACATATGCATTGAAAAAAGAAATGTTCCTGGTAGAATGGCCATCGTTTACAGGGTTTTTTTAACTCTTTCCGCCCTGTGGGCACTAAGAGAGCCTCATTTTTCAAGCCCATTATGGGTTCGGCCAGGCCCACAATGGGGCTGCCAGGTGGTGAGGGACAGGGCCCGACATATCCAAACGGACCACTCCCCGAAAAATTCCTGAGGATTTTTCGACCCGTTCGGAGTCCCCAGAGCGGTAGGCTGCCACCTTGACCGCTCGGCCATCCGGTCGCGCCGTTTACAGGTGGTCGTTATTGGAGATTCGACTGTATATATTAATTTTATTTCACGCATTAAAGCGCGCGAATAGTTGGCAATAAATATCAATACAAATATTAATCAATTATAAAACTTTTGGCCATTTACTTATCTAGTCACTCCTGTTATTCAACATGTTATCAGATTATTTACACGTTAAAATATAATAAGTGCAATTATCGTAGAATGTGCGTTGTTTTAATCGAATTCTTGCCTTACATAATGTTTTATCTTGGATTTTATTGTGCTGAAATTTAAAAAAAATTGTAGACCTATAAATTTCCATTGTCGTCTGTCCGTCGTCAGTCTGTCCTTTCTTAATCTCGAGAAAGGTGTTAGATAGATGAAAGTCGAGATAAGATACAGAAATATTAGGGGCAGGAAGCCTCGATTAACTGTATACGAACTTCCGATGCAAACCGGAAATCATCTTATTTCAATTCAAAACTCAAAATCTATCATTCTTATTTCACTATAATTAAATTATATAAATTTAACTTAAGTGATTTTCTCAGAATTAACTGCCTGTAACTTAAAAGTGGATGGATACTCTCTTTTAAATTGCACTTTTTACTAAAATTTATGAATTATCACATCATATATTGATGCTTTATTTATTCAGTATTTATTTATTCAAAAGTTAAATCTGAATTATCAGAAGCTCTGATATTCAGATTTAACTTTTGAATAAATACGTCGCAATTTCTACTAGGTTCAACCTAGTAGAATTGTGATGCAATACGAGATCGTTACGAGTGACCAAAATTGCCTTTGTCTCAGGAAGATATCACTTGTCTCATCTGTTGATGTCATTTGTCTCTAAAAGAAGAGACGAGAGATAAGTGACAAGGCCTTAACTCTCGTCTCTTCTAGGACGTGTTCAGTAACACAAAAATAATCTAATTGACTAGGGCGGAGGTAAAAAGTGTTCTGAGCATCTTTGAAGGGTATGATGAGTTAGTAAGTTAGACTGATTGTGTGTAAAAATGATGGATTATAAAAAATACGACTATATTTAGTCCAGCATGAGTATGCTACCCATCTTTCAAATCGTACGACGAGACAGAAACTATGATGTAACTAGTAGAAAGTTAGCAAAAACAAAACAAGGTGACTGAACTAATGAGAATTCTAGCAGTGGAGGAGTCAAGAAGTAGTTAGAAACGAATTCAACCTCGCAGCATTACTATGCTTATCAAGAATTCTGCGATACTAAACATGGCTCAGAATAAGGCCCGGGGCCGTCGAGCGCTTATATGGAGCCCGGAAATAAAGCGAGCCCTTCTCTTTCCATTGTTTATATGAACAAATGAAATACAATATATAGACTGTTTCATTATTAATAAAAGACATTCTTAAAAAAAATTTTTGTTAGTAATAATAGCATTAATTTATAAGGATAGGAACAATTACGGATTTTCATGTTTTCCCCGGGAAGGGAAAATTTCCAGCTTCCCCCTCTCAACAGCCCTCTTCTTCAAAGTGAGATGAAGAAATACATATGATCGGCTTAAAGATTTTCCGATTAATTTTCATTAGCCATTTTTTCATTAAGGCAGAATTTTCGTGCGAAAATAAATGAAAAGATTCCATTTTCTCTACGCCAGCGCTCCGCAGTCAGTGTACCAAGGCAATGCTGCCAAGAGGAGGAAAATAAATATGATAAATACATGTTGATTCAAAAGGGGCAATGATTTGCCTATTATATGTTTATTGAGTCGATTGACTTTGTCACAGTAAAGTTTTTAAAACCAGAATTAGCCATTCCCACTGCTTGTAGAGACTTTTATTATTTTCACATCTTTCATACAAAACTGGGCCCACAACCTGTTAGCTTCTTAGGTAACGATACAGAAAACAGAACAGAATACAGATTTTATTAAGATGCCACGATAAGAATAAAGACACTACACTCTATCAGAACAAATTATAAATTACATATGAGAATTAAAATTTAATTTTTAATTTACAGTATTTACGGTAGAGGAAAAAATTAACACAATAATCTTAACAAATTGTTTTTATTAATAAATAATTTTACATCGAAATAATTATTTGGCTATATCAGTCCAATTATATTCATATTTGGGTGCGCTAAATATTGATAAAGATATATTTTGCTCAAATATAGATATATAATTAGCTGTGATAAGTGATGATTCTTTCAAATATAGTTATAATATGATATCTAGGGATGCCAATTGTTCCGAACTGTTTGGAATGTCAGTTACTTTTTGAAAATTGTTCGAAAATTTTTGAAAAATGGACTAAAAGTTTTTTGTTTGTATTTTAAAATTGCCTTTTTTTTTTCTTAATTGTAAGTTAATCCGAATTCTTTTAATTTCCGTTAGTTTGAGTTTTTCTTCTGTTTTTGTCTCCTTTCGCCCTGTAGATACTAAGAGCGCCTATTTTAATCATATCCATCGCCACCAAGCCCATAATGGCAGCGGCATAATGAAGACGAATGGTGCTCCATACATCGGGAACGAAGCGTCCATGAGAAATTCCTGGGTTTTTCGACTTAGTCCGGATTCGTTCCTCGATCCCCAGAGCGGTAGGCTGACACTTTAACCACTTCGACCATCTATCTGGTTATCTCATCATCATCATAATCATCAAGGGAAAGAGGAAATGTTACCAAGATTGTAGGTTTTCACCTCATTTTTTGTGTTTTTCCCGGCTGCTATACGGTATATAATAGAGGGACAGTATGGTGATCGGTCAAAAAATGACTCCTCCCACCATTCTTACATTTTTGGACTCGACATCTTGAAACGTTGAGAATGGGTAATGATGATAAAACAAAATTTTGCATGGTAGCTTGTGTATGAGGGGCATTGATGCTATTAAATTTTGGTGGTTAAAGGTCGAGGTTGTGAGGAGATAAAGAAGTATCGCGTGTCATATTCCTAGAGGAGTTGGACTTAATAAAGATGTTATTCTTCCTTACTAGAGTTTACAATTTTTTATTATTACTATGAAACTCATCACTATCTTCAAAATTAAGCCTTTTTCCATTTTACACTAATTAAAAATATAAAAACTTTTAATAAGAAAATTTCATAAAAGATGGCGCTATGCACAACTTTATTTAACATGATTATAAATATACTGTACTGTAAAAAGTTATTTTTTAACAGCCAGAAAAGTTACTCAACTTGTTGCTGGATTTTTAAAAATAGGATTTAATTACATTTAAAGAGATTTTAACCATTAGTAATTTAAAAGTTAATATAAAATAATTTAGCCATTTACAGTTCGTGCTGAAATAATTTTTTTTGTGACAAGTAATAGATGGAAGCAAATTTTAAGTTGTCGAAATATCATCTGTGGAAGTGGGAAATTCAAAAAACTTTTATAGTTATATTCAATATTCTGTAATCTAAAGTGTTATTTCATATAATCGAGACTATCTTCATTATTCGATTTAACAATCATAATAAATTACATTTTACATTAAAAATAATTTTAAAATATATATATAAGCAAGTATGAGAAATCTATATTGTTGTTTTTTGAATCAAATACATATAAGAGTGAATCAATAAATAACCAGCCAAAAGCAACGGCATTGCTGCTTGCTCCGGCTGGTTATTTATTAACCCATCTATATAGTTTTCAACGTAATTTAAAAATTTTTTGAATGAAAATAAAGTTTCTTCTAGATAGCTTTTTAGTGAGAAAAAAGAATCATCACCTAAATTAAAACAACCTGATTTATATGTTGCCAACTTTACCCTGTAAAGCCGAGCTTCCAGTTCTACACAACCATGTAACTTGTTTTTAGAATCTTGTAGATCATAAAATCGAATGCAAACGTCTGTATACTTCTTTAGATGTGGTGCTCGAAAACAAATTGGTGGTGGATTGTGAACTACCAATATAGATATTAACGTTAAAAATTAAATTACTTCATATTTTAATTTTCAAAACTTACCTGAAATGGTTTCACTGTAAATGGTTTTGTTATCAATAGTGATAGTAAATGATAATCCATAATCATTTGGAAGATAAGTGAGATTTACACAACCTAAATACAATATACATATATAGAAAAATAGATGATTATTAATTTGATATGCAAAATGCAATATATAATATGGGTTAAGATTCTAAAATTAATTTTATTTTTCAAATGACTAAATATTTTATAATTTCAAATTTAAACTTTGAATATTTTATGCTTCTTTTATAAAAAAATTAATTAACAACAAAATAAGATATCTCAACATGTACAGTACTTGTTTAATATGATCACTTTTATTTCTGAGAATTTTAAAACCATTACTAAGAAGAGTATTTGTTTTTTAATTTTAATGCAACAATGAGATACTTATTGAAAAAAATATGATATTATGGCAGTTGTAAATTCCCTAACAACTGAATTTAAAAAATGATATATATATTTTATCATAAGTTTCATTTTTATTCAATAAAATTTTTGTTAATTCATTTCAATTTACGTATTTATCATACAAATATTTATTATAAACCATCACACTTTTCATTATTTATACCTGCAAATTTCGATTTTCTTTTATTATATGACATCTCTTAATATGTTTTAATTTTTTGTGTTAATAAACAATTAAAGTTTTAGGGTTTATCACACTGACTCACTTGACTAATGTTTAAATTACCAAAAAGGTCTAACTGAAGAGGAGCCATTATAAACTCCGAAATGCATTTTAGATTGGTAATAGTGTGCATGTATATAGATGTATATAATTAATTAATAAACTCCCCTTGTCAAGTGAGTCAGTATGATAAGCCTTAAAAGTTTAATTGTCTATTAACAAAAAATTATAATAGTAATAATAAGGGCAAGAAGCTATAGTATTAATATATGTTGTTTAATGCTTTGTTTTTAATATGGGTGCGAAAATCAATTGTCAGACATTTCCTACTCTAATTAGCTATATAAAATTAGAATAAATTTTAAAATTTTTAGTGAAAATTGAGTGAAATCTTATCATAATATGATTCTAAAAATATATTTAGGATTAATCCAATTTTGATTTTTATTATGATAACTTATCATATATTGTATTTGTTAAACAATCTATTTTTGAAAAAATATCAAAAACAGTCTTCCAAGTAAAATAGATCTTTATTATGATTATCTGTTGTAGATCTGTTTTATATTAAGATATATATGCTATAACAATGTTATAACTACTTTTGAGAGTAATTGACATTTAATTTGTTTTTACTTTTGTTAGTTATTTCAACCTAAAAAATAAAATGTGTCTTCATTTACAATTTAATAAGATTTTATTTTACAGTGAGTATTCAGTAAAAGTTAAAAAGAAAAAATTAAGGATCACAGATTTGATACTCCGTCAATGCCATCAGTAAGCGATTCTCTGCACAGTAGCTTACAGTAGCTAATACAGCTTGCAAGATCACTGATTTTTAATCTTTCAGATTTCTGAAGAAAATGGAGTTTTAAATAAGCCTTATTCCATTCAACAATTAAAACTTTTCATCAAAACAGAACGTAACAGTTATTACAATTGCCACATTTTATTTAATGAATGTATTTAGAAATGTGTCAATGTATATTTTGAGATCATGTTTATACAAATGAATTCATAAATGGGTTTGTAATGATGATAAAACAAAATTTTGCATGGTAGCTTGTGTATGAGGGGCATTGATGCTATTAAATTTTGGTGGTTAAAGGTCGAGGTTGTGAGGAGATAAAGAAGTATCGCGTGTCATATTCCTAGAGGAGTTGGACTTAATAAAGATGTTATTCTTCCTNGACGGCGGAAAGTAGTTCGGCTGTCCGATGACGTTTTACCGAATTATAGGAGTTTTTTTTACCATGTTTGTACGGATACCGTCGCAATTTTTTCGTTGTCATATAGGAATCCGAACTATAGGAACTCGTGTTATAGGGGAGTCGACTGTATATTGTAAACTACATTCGACCTTCCCTATAAAATGAGTTCCTATAGTTCAGATTCCTATATCACAGCGAAAAAATTGCGACCGTATTCGTATAAAGACGCTAAAAGAGACTCGTAAAATGCGGTAAACGTCATCACCGACTCGTGTCGCGACAAGATTGGTCGAATCTGGACCAATAGTGGACGAGCAGCCGAACTACTTACACGCTACGGAGAATTTAGGCGGGTAAGTTGTTTACTATCGTCTGTACAGTATATAGGCTTAAATTAGATACTGTAAGTCTAATACAGTACTGTAATTTTATACATTTCTTGTGAAAAAACATTTCTTATTCAACGGCCATAAAAATTATTTATATTAATGATGTCTCCAAAGTTCAGCGAATTTTTCGCAGAAAAATAACTTATCAGAAAAATTTCGTCATTGCTTAAGGGGTTAAGGGGTCGCGGAGCGCCGCTCCGCGACGAAAACAAGCTTAAGCAATGGCGTCGTCGAACGGTGCACACTCGGTAAGTAATCCTACAATATTTTGTTTATAGCATAGTTTATACGGATTATTCCCAAAAAATTATACGTGTTTTGGAAATGTTCAGTCGAATTAGTGTAGAATCGATTAATTTTATGGAAGTAACCTTTCAAACAGCCATAGTCCGTAAACTGCATACGTGCCGGGCTGTGATTGGCTGGACTCATAGAAAATGGATTCATAAAAACTGGAACGTATCTACAGTGTCGATTGTATAATGAATCAATTATAAATTTATTCAAATTACCTGTATCATTCAAATAAGTCTTTGGTACTTCTAAATGGGCGCAACAGCCACAAGTAAATTTATAACAGCTGCATCCAGTTTCATCAAAAGTAGATGTAATAGTAG
>NW_019384776.1:442879-452805 GCF_000671375.1 Centruroides sculpturatus
GGCAAATTTCAAATGTCCGCTAGTGATGTGGCGCTACAATATTTGGCTATGTCTTGGCTACTTTAATATTATTTTTACGTGTTTTAGCTGGCAACACTCATTCGACCATGAAAGGGAGCCAGTATTTAAACGAAGCTTAATTTTCTAATTTTTAACGATACAATAGCGACGATTATTATTTTAAAAAATTTTTGTTAGGCTTAACATCGATGAAAATTCAACGCAAAATAGGTTAATAGCGATATACTAATATACTAATTACATGGGATATAATAATATACTACACTAATAATGGATTTTTTCATACTTTTCAATTTTCCGACCAACCCCAGTCCCCAATTAGGGCGGATAATCGAGGTTCTACTGTAGATACATTTTGAGCCACAACAACGCGTGGCGGGGTCTGCTAGTTAGTTATATTTTAGCAACTCCTTAAATTTAGTTGGTAATTCACAATTACAATTTTATTTAATAATTTTCATAACACAATTATATAAATTATAAGGTTCCATCTTTGATAGTTTAAGTTTTCTATAAAATCGTGTCATGTGCTTTTCAGAATTATGTATGCTATTTTAAATTATTCTGGTATTTCTACGAGTTTCTTCCAATCTCTTTTAATATGTATATTATCGAAAAATAACTAGAATTACACCAATAACAATTTGTAGTTAAAAAGTTAATGTATACGTTTCTTATTTAATAATGAATAATTATCAATGTGAAAAGATTAATCGCCCAATTGCGATTAATCTTTTTATATTGATTATACGGATTTTTAAAAATATGGTTGAGATGAAGGCATATTTGTTATTTTTAGATAGTAAAGAATGATAAGTATTCTTTACTATCTAAAAATAACGAATTCTAAAGAATGATTGATGCAAAAGTTTCTAGATGCCATCTGACGGAGAACAATTTTGAATTTAGAAAATTCAAAATTGTTCTCCGGCAGATGACATCTAGAAGTTTCTTGTAGATATGTAAATGAAGGGTGTTGATGTGCACAATCATAAGTAAAAAGCTATTCTGTGTGCCAAAACGGGAATTGCATCAGCGTAAAGTTATGCTGTGTATTTAGTGGGATGTTTGCAGATCAGTCCATTTGGAGATGCTTCCACGGAATACTGTACCATTATAACTTCCGAAATGTACTGCGCTCAGCTGCAACGTTTGGCTGATGCTATTCGCTCTAAGCGGCTACAGATGAGCATTGTGCGTTTTCTTCCTGACAAAGCAAGACCGCACGTGTCAAGGTCTTGCTTTCTACGTGTTACTTCACGTGCAGGACTGCACGTGTCTGACCGACAGAAGCTGCTTGATCTCGGTTAGGAGGGTCACTCCCCGTATAGTTTAGATATTGCACCATCTGACTTCCGTCTCTTCCGATCCACATAACACTTCTTGGAAGGAAAGCACTTCTCTGATGATGAAGAGACGAAAATCAAACTTGCAGAGTTCGAGTCAAAAGAGCCCGTGTCTCATTCAACAGGAAACCGTAACCTGTCTATTCGACGGAAGGAGATGCTGAAACGTAATGACAATTATTTTCTTCAATAAACTATTTTTCACTTTTCCATCTCTGTTATATATAACAGAAGTAAAGTATTGCGATCGGTAAAAAAATGACCCCCCTAAGATTTTTACTTTTTGGACCCGGGACTTTGAAACATCGAAAAATGAAATAGGGGATATTTTCTGTATGTATGCATGTATGGATGCTTGTGTGTGTGTATGTGGGAGGCACAATTTTGTTCACCATGTTTGAAGCTTAATAGCTCCTGTGCTTTTTGTCGAAAATTTCTGAAATTTTGCAGGGCGGTTTGTGTATTAGGGGATTGATGCTATTAAATTTTGGTGGTTAAAGATCGACGGGGTGGGAAAATAATAGATGGTCGTGTGTCACATCTCGAGTATGGCCGGTCTTGCCGAATGGAGTAGTGGTTTAAGAAATTTAGTCGGAATGTGATCACTACTTGTAAAGAATTAATAGGCCTATGCATCTTGTCAATCGAATTGTCTGTCCTCTATTGTGAGTGAAGTTTAAATCCAGATACAGTGAAAACTCGCATAACGAGCAAAACAAATTGTAAAAAAATGACTCGCTTAACGAGCGATGTTTCACATAACTAGTGACGTTTCACATAACGAGTGACGAGAAGAGGAAAGTCCCGGATTGTGCGCATGCTCCATCAGTCTGTGTTTAACACTCGTTCCGCTAGCATCTTAGTGTCGCTTGTGATCACATATTTTTCCAAACGTGTGTTCACACATATTATGTATAAACATCAACAACCATAGCCCGTTATATAGTAAACACTCTAAACGATATGCCAAATTCATGGGCTTTGTAAAGGATATAAATAAATATTAGAAATTAATTAATTTGACTAGAGCAGAGTCAATAGATTATCTGGTCTCTGAATTCCTGTCTATTGTTTTCACCCTTAAATGCAGAGGTAATAAATAAGTTTGCCGATAGGTGTGCTGCAATCGTTTGGGCTCTTGTTTCGTTTACATCCTATGTAGAAAAGCATTGTATCGGTGTAAAATAAATATTAAAATATCAGTAATTGCATAAGCAACTGTATTTTATAGAGCTAATTTCCCTATTAATATTCTTATTTAATACAAGTTAGCTTAAAATTAGTGAATAAAATATAATAATACATAAAATGCATAAAAATTAATTTTACATAAACTTTTGTTTTATATAGTAAAGTAAAGGTTATGTTTAAAAAGCGACGGACAAATTCAGTTTATCTAAATAATTTTGAATCTAACGAAATTTTTATTACTTTATATGTCAGTCAAGTAAATAATACCCATTAAAAACATATATTTATTTAATTTATTAATATATTGATTTCAAGTCATTTATTAAATAAGAAAAATTCAGACGTTTAAAAATTAAAATTTTGTCATCTTTTATCATCATCGTCATTGTCTACTTGTTACAAATTACACTCAAGCTATATAAAGTTCATTATTGTACACTAAATTATTAACATATATTAAAATTTTGAAACATTTTAAGCATTGTTATGTATACATAACATTTCATTGAATATAAATTGATAATTATTAAAAAATATATTCTGTTTATGATAAGATTTAACATTTTGGTTGCATCAAACAAATCAGATGTGATGAAGATAGATTAGATCATTTTTCATCTTTGATTTGATAAACATTTTCACAGCTGAAGTGAATAATTGCATTAAAACAATTTTAGGCTTTATATGGCTTACTTTAAAAACGAATTTTTAACTAATTGGTCTTCCAGTCTAATTTACATAAATAAAAGTGTGTGTATTTTGTAAGATATAAACCACTAGCTTCCATTGTTCATTTATAAATAGTTAGGTTATTTTTGTGAGCAACATTAACATTTCTTTAATTTTTACAATAATTATTTTTTACATTAGTAACAAATAATCACTACATAGTAATCTTCAAGTTGTTCCTGACAAATTCTTATTTATTATTTATATATAGCATACCATAATGGTAAGTTCTTTTTAATTAAGCTATGTATATAATCGAGATGAGTTAATAATAATAATAATAATCAGCGCAGAGCCCAAACAATTAGGAGTTGAAATTTGAAATTTGGTACACAGTTAGGATACGTCAGGAGAACGCACACTAAGAAGGGATTTTTCGAAATTACCCCCTCCCGGGGAGAGGGACAGGATTAAGGCTTTGACAATGGAAGTGTTAAGTAACAGTGGAAATATCAACAATGGAAGTGTTAAGAGAAAACGACGTGCAAGATTTACAGACGCAGATGCAGGTTTTTCGTTTTTGCGAGAAAGCGAACATTTTTTGTCCTGTTAGACCGCGAGAATAACCGCCAGAAAAGCTTTTCTTTTTTTAAAAAAAACTTTGTCCATGATGTAAAAATACTGCAATTCTATTAATTTTAAACTGATAAAAAGCAGTGGCGTGCCGTTACATTTGATGATAGGGAAGCTGTGTTTCTGTAAGAAGCTGTCATCCAGGGGCAATCAGTCAATTGCGCGTCAGTGATGGTCTAGGGCAGGCATGGCCAACATACGGCCCGCGGGCCAGACCTGGCCCGTCTAATGAATTTATGTGGCCCGCGATCAATCTGTCAATATTAGGTATTGAAGTCCGAATAGCTCGATGAAAAATTCTGACGCCTAAAAATAAAAAAAGGTGAATAACTCACTGTGCGTTTAGAGTTAACGCTCCATTAGAAATGTCTTAAGCACAGCGTAGAATGTTGATAATGCATGATAATGTGAAAAATGTATCTGTGATCTCTATGTACAATTTAGTCATTGTGGTGTCCACAATGAGATCTCGCACCACCTGAAAATCTTCCTAGGCAGCCTCTGGTTCGGCCCGTGAAAAAAGTTTTCTTTCCAATTTGGTCCGGGGGCAAAAACTGTTGGCCAATCCTGGTCTAGAGTCCATTCGTATCGTTTATTCGATAAGCCAGTAAAAACCGTAGACTTCTCTAAATGCATTTTTAATATCACAATTACATTCCAAATCGCTAACCACGATATAAGGGCTACAATTAAAAATAAAATAATAAAAACTTACTCGGTGAAATAAAATGTGTGGTGGATGTACCAGTACATACCTGGTACAAAATATTCTTCAATTGTACGAATATACTTTTAAAGAAAATTATAATTAAATATAGTTTTGTGAAGAAACGTACATAAAAATATAAAATATTCTTTACTTTTTAAATCTTAAAACAATGCACATAGTCAAATAGCTCCCTACGAGTGGCTAATGGATGGAATCGAAGACGGTTGCAGAGCGTGCATACACGCGGACTGCCAAATCCCCAGGGTGCCGATACCGGTCAATGTCAAATACCTCTTTTGTCGCATCACTAGTATATCTCAAAGGACTCGACAGGACTGTTGTAGATTTTAAATGTTTCTCACCATAGCTGTAAAAATCTAAATATGTTAAACCTAACTAAATCTTGTTTTTTAACTAAATCGTTTTATGACCAAGTGTCCTCAGAAATTTCCAAAATTTACAACTTTTCGTCACTCTCATTGAACTGGAAAAATTTCTGTCTTTATTACGTCTAATATTACGAAGAAATCAGTCCCCACTGTACTCTGCTAGAGATTGGGTCGGTTAAGCTTTTGTTTAAGTAAAATTTCGGCTCTTTCATCAGAGTTTTGTTTGTCCCCAATTCCCCAATTGCTTAATTATTTAACCACTTCTTAAGTAGAAATAAGTCGAAACCAGTTACTTTGTACTCGAATATTTGTAGTCTCGGGAAAAAGTGGAAAGACAAATTTTTATGACAAACGGATACATAAATCGTAAATTTAAGGAAAATAAATTCTAGAGCCTTTTCTGTACCTGGTGCATCTCTCTCATTCATTAAATTTAGTTGTAAATGACGCTGTCAAAGAAACAGTTAATTTTTTAACATTATCGTAATGTTAAAAAAATCGTAATATCACCGGTTTAACATTGAAATCCGTGAGTAATATAAAATCGGAGAGCGGAATAAAAATATCAAATATTTTAATGGATTTTTTTAAACTGCTGTCAACTATACAGAACTATCATAAAAACATACCAGTAAATTTTTATCGGTTGGGTTAGTTATAAATCTTCTCGCGATTCATATAATTGGGCAAGGGCGGCCAAATATCTAGCGGACAAGCGGCTAACAGCCCGGAACTGGTCCTGGATAGAATTGGATAAGGTATAGGCCTACGTGTAGCATCCACCCGAGGTCCTAGGCTTCCACCGGCTAAACCGGGTGAGGTTGGTGCTCTGTAAAGCGCATGCGCGAATCTGGCTTTTTGGAAGCTAACGAAACAGCGCACTCCGCCACTAATATTCGAATATACAATAGCGATCTTATCTTTTTTTTCACGTGTAGTATAGAAATTTGTAATAAGATACATAATGCGGTTATAATAAAATATTGTGCGATTATTTTCATATAATTAAAATTAATATGTATTTAGTTTTTAGAAAATAAAAGGAAAGCGGCGCATTCACTGCTTCCAATGACAGCACGCCACTGATAAAAAGTGCTGCCAACCTGTTAAATAACAAACCACGTGCTAGTTTGCACGTGGTTTGTTACTTAACAGGCGGAAGCTAGACCACCAACATGGCGATGCGTTTGTGGTCTAGTTTGTGGTTGTGCGCTTTATCATGTGACATGTGACCTTGAAACCTCTCTATTGAGTTATATCTAAAATATCTTCAAGCAACACGGTATCTAAATCTAAAATTTGTTTCAGAAAATTCAGTTTTTTTAATTTAGAAATATATTTCAAACTGGAATAATTACGTAAAATTACACGGCTATTATTAAAACTATTGATTAAAAAATCAACTTTAAAATAAGTTCCTTTTCTGTTTTTGATTAATCAATTTGTAGTTCCATTTTTTCCTTCAACAGTTTGAAATTGATCCTTCAATTCTCAAATGCATTCACTTATAGAATCCAGATAATCTTTTATCAAAGCCATCTAATTAACTAGTCTTTTATTTCAAATAGAGTTATTTGCCCCACGTTTCTCTTCAGTAAATAATGTAGCGAACCGAAAATAATCTTATACCTGTTGCTTTATGGAATGTTAACTTTCTGCTCTTAATATTAATTTATCAACTCCCTTTATCTCTTGTACCCGTTTTACTTTATTTTCTTTTGTCAATCCCTTCATTTCTGGCTGAATATACAGTAAAACTTCAATTATCCAAGATAAAATGTTGACCATTTCTACCTTGGATAACCGAAAACTTGGATAAAATGACCACGGACATTTCTGATTTCAAAATACAATTATAAAAGTTTTATATGGTGAGACTTTTAAGCCTCTTTTTACACCTTATTGAATTTATCATATTAATATATAAAAACATTTTCTACATCACTTATTATACAACTAATTTGTACAATACTTCAAGAATAGGCCCACCAGTGGCCAAGCAGTTCCATTCCCTGAACACTGGGAATTCTGTCATGGGTTCGCGCATCGCCAGGATGAGCTGGCCACATTGAGTTGTCATAGTTTTCTCTATGTCTAACAGCTGAATAAAGGCCAATACCCTTATAAAGACCTCCTGGAAGGCATTCTCCCTAGGCAGATTGCACAAGTGTTGCATTGCTGTAACTTAACTAAACAAACAAACAAACTTTAAAGAATAAAAATGTGTATTATTGTAGTTATTTTAGTATGAGTGGTTTGTCTCACATTCAAGTTAAATAATAAAAGGTAACAAAAACAAATCATTTTGTTGTCAAATATTTGTTATTGCTTGAAACTTTCTTTAAAAAGTCTTTTAGTAGTTTTGTTATATAGCAGTTCCTCCATTCTTTGCCACAGTGTTCCACCATCACCTCAGCATCAGCCATTTGCAGTGCCATCAACATTAGAAATACACTATTTACCCACTCAGTGCATTCGTAACAAAGATTTTACAAATTATAACGTAAGAAAAGTAATGTATTCTTTAACAAGTTCTGTTTGGATAATACGGTAACCCAGGTTAATCGGGACTCGATAATCCGAGTTCTACTGTATTCTGCCAATCAACTTTACGAAGATTAAGATATAAAGAAGTTATAAAGAAATGTCTTAACCACGGTCATATTTTCAATTATAAATATAAAGTTAATATCATATTTACTTATAATAAGAGCATGAAAATTACATTTTCTTGAAACAGAAAGCTGAAGTTTACTTCAGATAAAATTATCTTTGATTGAATAAAAAAATTGTATTGTTAAGTATTATTTTACTTACAATTTCTCATTCGAGTATATAATTTAACATTTTATACATATCATTTGCAGCAAATAAGCTGTTATAATTGAGGCTGTGAATTCTGTCGGCATTATATGTCAATCAATAAGGCTGTCTGGCTGTAACATTATTCATATCAAACGATTTTGTAATTTTAATTTCCTCAGAAACATAAAAAAAACTATTAAAAATTAATAATGTGATTACAATTAATTACTTACCTTCACTTACAGTGAACAAGAAAACGAGAAATATTAAATTCTTACAATTAATAGAATTCATTATGAATAAATCTGCTTTATCGATTGAATATTGGCGAAAGTATAAATATTTCCACGCAAAACATTTATCTACTGAAAACGTAAACAAACGAAGAGAATTTTATGAATCAGCGCCATCTCAATAAACAAGAAAAATTTCACTTATATTTACAGAGTGTTCTGTACAGTGCTACAAGCTAATAATTGGAGAACACTTGACCGATGCGAACCGTCCTTTTTATTTATTTATTCTTTTTATTTCAAAGGATTTTCTCGTGATAATGACAGAATCATGTCTTTCGTAGAGGGACGGGGCAACTTTGAAATTTCAAACGGAACCCAATAGAAAAGTGTAATTTTGGATTGTGCGGATAAAGCCAAGATACTGAAGCATTTATTTAATTTAACAGCTATTGAGTATAAATTTTTATATCATTTTGTTTTGAAAATATATCATTTAAATTGGTTACTAGTTCCAGAAACTGATGTGAAGCCATTTTTTTTCTTTTCGATCTTTTCTTCCTTGTGGGGGCCAACTAGTGGCAAAGCGGTTCCGTTTCGTGAACAGTAGAAGTTTGGTCGTAGGTTCGCGTCTCGCTCGGACGGCTGGCCACGTGGAGTTTTCCGGGTTTTCTCCACGTTTGTAACGCCTAAATAGGGGACAGTTTCCCTTAAAAACACCTCCCGGAAAAAGACCTTTGACTTAAACAACATACTGAAACATTTGTATACATATACTGTATAATATCCACTATTATAAGTTACGTGTATTAAAAGTTACGGGCAATTGAAGCTTTGAGTTCGTTCAGGCTGTTTCCGACGAGAATGCAATAATTAGAATATTTTGTCTGTTTATTTTGTTAAATGTTCGAATTATTGACCATTCCTTTTTCTAAATATTCTTCATTCTTTCAACAGTCATTCTTTTGATAAAATTCTGTCCAACTCGGCATGACATTTCGATAATCGTTATAGCAAAATTTTGACGTATTCTGTTTCGTGTCTTTTCTGGTAACAGGTGATAGGAATATAATATTTTACTTGACGTATCCCCATATAAAGTAATTGCGAGGTGTGAGATCGACATTGAACAAGTTCTCCACGTCACTATTTTTTATTTATTTTTTGAGAAATTTAAATTAACAATTTTTTCTCTACTTTATAGCGCTCTCTGGAGACGATTAATATTATTACGATATACAAAACTGTATTTCTAGATTTTCTACAGTGTGAAGAGCTAGAAATCTGTAAAGGTAACATTTTGTAACAAAAATGAATCTGCCCGGGGATTTTTTTTTTTAAATTGGTAAATTGAAAACGTGGTAACTCCTGAATAAAATCTTAGTCCCCAGATTATAAAAGGCGTGCATCAATTCTGGCATCATTTTTTGCTTTTTAGTGGTAGCATTTATGGTATTTGTGCTCAGCGGAGGATTAAGCGGTAAGCGGCCGCTTAGGGCCCTGAAGGAGCCCCCGAGGTTTTTAAAATGCTACTGAAAAAAAGGGATTCCGAAAACGCAGAAGATATAGATAGTCCAGAAAGACTCTTCGATATAGATATCGAAGTAATAAATGATATAGCTTCACGGTCGACAAAATTAACAGATGCTATTATTGACTATATTCTTAAAATCAAACCAAGAAGTATTAGGAATACAGAAAATTTCAAATCTATACTAATATTATAAAAAGGTAAAGTTTGTAAGTTTGGATGTAGGAGGTAATCTCCGAAACTACTCATCCGATTTCAAAAATTCTTTCACCAATATTTAGAATGGACCTTCAGGGTGGACATAGGCTGTATATTATTTCGTTAAACATTCATATAAATTAAAAGATATCATTTAGGGTTAAGGCTTTTATGTCCAACAGATGGCGCTACGAGTACGAC